>NC_025882.1:1325507-1385674 GCF_000755165.1 Leishmania panamensis
TGGCGGTGTTTGATGCTAGTGGGGCCGTTGTAAAGGAGAGTGATGAAGTGGATAGAAGGATGTGAGTGCAGCGTCAGAGACGAGTGTGAATCAAGGGGGGTGGAAATGAGTTTGAGTGGACAGTGAATTACCGAGGAAGAATAAGCGTGAGATGGTGGGCAGTGGAGGGATTCGTGAAGGGAAAAAGGAAGTGAGCTATTTTCTGCTTAATGCAAGAGTGGTGCTGATGGTGATGGAGAGGAGGTGTCGTGTAGGGAAATGAAGAGACTGGTGGACAGAGAGAGAGAGAGTAGACGCGATGGCGGTGATGTGCACGTAAGTATGCCTGTTCTTAGTTTTTTCGTGTATGTGGTGGTGCGGTGTGTATAGTGGCTTTGTGGGGAATGCAGCGGGGAGGGGTGTGGAGGCGTAGGGAATGGGGCGAGAAGGAGATGGAAGGAAAGCAAAAACAAAAAAAATCGAAGTGCAACTCGGCGTGAGGAGCGGAGGAGAACTGCTTGGACTGCGTTTGTGAGCGTCTGTGCAAGGAAGGTGCAGAGGCTAGAGCAGCTTTTTTATTGGTTGGTTTACTGCGATGTCAGGAAGGAGGAAAGGTGGCGTGAAAGGGTTGTCGATCGTGTATGTCGCATCGCAGTTGCGCACGGTGAAGAAGGTGTGAGGGAGGGGGGAGGGGTGCGAGTGGATAGTGGAAACAGTCGAGAGAAAGGGGGTGTCAAGGAGGAGGATAAGTTTCAACAGGAAGAGGAATTGAAGTGGTGGTTGCTGCGTACGTGCGCAGAAATGTGGCGTGCTTGACACATGGGGTGTATTTTGTCCATTCTCGTACGGTGGAGGAGAGGCAGGAGAGAAAGTAGAGTGGGGGACGAGGCACAACACCCTCTTCTCGTCTTCTTACGTGCGTTCTCTGGGTACGGGCTATACGTGCACCGACCAAAAGGCCCCACGGGTTGGGAAGATCGGTGTACCGTAGAGACACAGTTGTGCAGTAATGTTGGTGCGCCTTATATCCTTATTTTCATTTGCTTATTGGTTGTTAGTGAGTGGGCGGGTGCTGCCCGTACTGTTGCCAAGCTCTGCACACGGGCAACGGCAGCACGTAACGGCGAGTGCATGGACAAACAGCAGAAGAAACGGCGCAGCCGCCGCCTGAGAACGCTCTTCATGGATGAGGAGTGTTGCTGTGCGACGTCGTCATCTTTTTCTTCATGGCTGCATGTTGGACAGGAAGACTCAAACGACGATATGAACTACGAGCGGAACATCTTGGAGAACATCTGCTTCTGTGTTTTCTTCACCTCCGCTTCACCCGCTGCGACGGCCGTGCGCATTGCCGCCACATCTTCCTCCGCACCGCCGAGCTGGGCATACGTTTCGCATGCCTGCCCCGCTGCCTCATACTCTTGCGCACCGCAAAGCGCGTACGTGAGGCGGTAGTACGCTTTGAGCGACTTGGGATCCAGGTAGGCAGCTGCTTGCGCGTCCTTGACCGCCTTCGGGTACTTCTTGAGTCTCGTGAAGCACAAGCACCGGTTCAGCAATGCTGAGAGGCGCAGCTGCGTAGCGGCTTCTTCATTCGGCAATAAATCTCGCCGCCCATCAGTCAAGTCCACCGTCATGCTATAAGCCTGCACAGCCGCAGGCAAATCGTTAGCGGTAAAGAGTCGATTTCCATCCTCCTTCGCTTGCTGCGCTTTCTCGTAGTCCTCCACGCTAATCTTTTTTGCCTCGTTCTCTCGAAGCTTTGCGGCTTGTGTCATTTGGGTTTGATTGGATGGGTCATAAGCGATCTTTGGTGAGTCTGTGTAGAGCTCCTCGTAACGCTGCAAGGGGCAGTCAACCCGCCCCCACTCATCGAGAGCAGGGTCGTCATGGTTTGACAACAGAAATGCATCGCCGCGAATTTCGCGCTGTGCGAGCTTGCTGGCACGATAGTTCAGGGGCAGACCTTTGAACGCACCGCTGTCGTCAATGTAGAGCGAGGTTCCGATGTACTGTGTGCTGCGCATCGGCATGGTGACAGGGATGATCTCGTAGGAGGCTTGGTCCAGATACTGATCAATCATGCTCGCTTGCTGTTGCTCCACGTCTACTGGCGGCTCAGCGCCACTGCCAGAGCCGTTGGCCTCCTTCTCCGCGCGCTTCTTTGCGCTTTCGTTCACTTTGTCGGTCAAGTGGCGCGCCATGTCTGTCTTCTGGTCATCCGAAAGCAGCGACTGGCGAAAGAACCGCGTCAATGTGTGTCGTAGCTCAGCCTCGTTGTGGCCATTGAAATGCAGCTCCTCCACCGGCTTCACATCCTCGCTAGGAATGCGAAGGTAGATGAAGGGTTTCACAATCGGCTGACTTGTGCTCATGGTGACTTACCGTAAACAAGCTGCAGAGCGGGAAAGGGATTGGACGAGAGAGTGGCTGCCCTATCAGATGATGGTGTTGGGAGATGTATACGTGCGTTTGTCAGCATATACGTGTGCGTGTGCGTGTGTGTAGCGAGAGACACGCTGTATGGCAGCCTCAGACGCCTTCGGAGAAAACCTAGCTGTAGGGTGCGGGGGTCTGTGTGACATGAGACGTACTCTGCTTGAGTATCCCCTGCTTCCGAAAGAGGATGATTATGGTGTCCAGCGGGTGTTGGAAGCGAAGTGGAAAAGTCAACACGTGGTGCTGGTGCGCGAGCGCAGCACACGCACAGACAACACTTCATGTTCGTCGGCATGAGAGGGGGAGAGGAAGGTGAAGAAGCACGTTGAGGTGAAGGGAAACCAAACGGTGGGAAACGCCCTTTTTGAAGAGAAGTCAGCAGGGGAAGGGGTGGTTGCATAGGGCGTTACCACGAGGATGAAAATCCGCATTCGCTGATGATCAGCACGGCGCCTCACGTCAAACCTCTTCACAAAGAAAGTCAGCTACTCGCCGAACAGAAGAGATGATAAGAGAGAAACGTGGTGCAGAGTCAGGAGGAGCGCTGAGGCTCAGTTGAAGTGAGACACAAGGAGGGCGAATAGGGATGATGGGGAAATAATAGAAGGCAGTTGCTGTGCTTCAAAACTGCTGCCCCTTGCTTACCCGTCCCCCAAAACGCAAACGAAAGGGATCATATATGCCTCACCTCGCCTCTGGCTATGATACGCCCGTCTCTCCATCCAGGAAAGAAAGGGGAACACCAATAGTCGTAAAGGCACACACCTGAGGAGAAGGGGAATCTACACTGTGCGCTGGTCCTTGTCTGCCTGAGCAGCTGAGAGATGCACACACGCACATAAATGCGACATCTAATCTAACGAAGGCATCATACGCAGAGGGAGAGGGAGGGGGAGGGGAGCAAACACAAATCTGCAGGACAGAAGCTGGACGCGCACTACACTTTTCTGAGGACGCTGGCGTTTCTTGCACGTTTGCTTGCTCTCTCTCTTTGCTCACCTCCATACCTGCGACAGCAGCACGCGACTCATCTGTGGGGGGTGCGAGTTAGCGGTTGGAAAGAAGACGTTGAACTGCCTCCAAAGCCTCTGTTGATTCCAACTCCACCGCCGTCACCAGCTGTGCGTTGCAGCGGATGACCAAACAACACTCTGATCGGTGCACCTTGCTCTGGTGAATCATTCCGCAGTGATAAGCGCGAAGACCGCACCACACCTCCAACGTGTCCGCCTGCCGTATGCACACTTCACAGGACGGGTTAGCGGTACGGGTGCTGCTGTTCCCGCTGCTGTTGGTGCCGTGCCCTAGCAGCACCGAGGCCCGTGTCAACATGGATGGGTGCACCTTGTCCAGCGCAATGCGGAAGCGAGTTGCTGCCGACGTTGAAGGCGAAGGAGACGGCCACTCGATGCGCAGCCAGCGACGCCCAACACCTCTGCGCGACGCATGGTGCTTCCATACGGCAAACGTCTCTACCACCCAGTGCCCATAAGTTGTTGCATTGCTGCTACTGTGCACGCCACCAGATTGAGTGAGGTTACGTTGCCGTGGGTCGTTTCGATTGCGGCTTCTATGATGCGCTTCTTGAAGCGGCAGCACCGGTGCAGTGTCTGAGCGAGAGTTTGACGAAGAGGGTGAGGGCAACGGCGATGCCTGTGTGGATGCTGGCGTTTGGAACAGTGCGCAGCTCTGCGGTGGCGGCACCGATGGCGGCGGCAGCGGGGCGCTGCTTCCAGATACGACTGATAAAGCGTCTTCCAGGTGCTCGCTGACAGCCGCGCGGGTAAGTGAAGGGACGTGGTGAGCGCGGCGACTCGGCGGGGGCGCAGTGGAGGAGCGAGAGCTCCGCCGGGACGCAACAGGACCCCTCAAGTTCTTCTCAGCTGCGCCGTCAGTAGAGGTTTCCAGCAAGACATTCGCATTGTCCCGCAGCCATGAGGACGGCATCAATGAAAGTGCAGCAGAAGACATCGAAAACGCGTCCCGGTCCACACATCGTCGCACATGCGAATCGGCAGTCGCACTGCGGCGCGGCCCGGCATTGAGAGGCGAGGTGGCGCTGACAGGGGCGGCAGCCTTTGACCAGAGACTCCTGTTCTGATATGGCGGCGGTGCGGACGTTGCTGTAGTTGTACTCACAGTACTGCTGCTGGTGGTGCTGCTACGGTTGATGGTGATCATGCCTTCTCCCCGCTGAGTAGAGGAGGCGGCATAGGCCTCGCGGCTGCGTTGCTTAGAGTGCAGCAGCAGCCGGGGAACGAAGGCGGAGGTGGGACGGTGCAACGGCACGTGCGTCACGGCCTGTAGAGGGAGAGAAGGTCCACTGAGCGGTGTTGGGTGCGAGTGAGACGGTGACGCGGTTGCGAAAGGACGAGGCGGGTGCAGCTGTGGTGATACATGAGTGCCCTCGTCGCGCCGCCACCGTGGGAGGAATGCGGTCGTGGCTTTTGCACTGCAGGTCCACGTCATTGCAGCCGAATCTGCCCTTGACATTACCGTCCGTTCAGTGCAACGGGAGCTCGTGTTTGGGTCTAAGGCGCTGAGAGGTGTTCTCCTCCACGACATCTCCTTCTGTTGCGGCGTCTGTCGTGTATCCCTGTGGTGCGCACACGCACTCGAGTCAAGAAAAGACCTCGAAGGGGCTGACTGCCGCATCTGCCAGAATGATGCTTCTTTCCCAGAGTCCGCCGACATCGCTCGAGCGCTGCGGTTGCACGACGGCGCACAACTGCTCGCCACCGACGCAGCTGGTGTGCTGCTGCGGCTTTGATACCCCCTAACCAGGGCACATGGCAGAGTACCCAGAAGCGAGGTGGCAGCCCACAGCACGGCAGGGTCTGAGCGGCTGCATAGCTGCTGCGGCGCGAACAGGTGGGGATGAGTATCAGGGTTGTTTTTTGCCACCTCCTGAGCCTCTGCAGAGATGTGCCGCAGCACGGAGGACGACTCGTGGTACCGGCGCCTCTGTGAGGAGGGCCCCACCACTGACGCGGGAGAAGAGGTGCGCTCTTCGGACTTTGTAGACTCGAGAAAGCGTCCCTGGAGGTTCTGCTGCGCTGGTGGCATCAGGCTGTCCCCGACATCTTCAATGCCCTCCCTATCACGGCTCTCGGCTCCACGGCAGCGCGGTGTGCTAGTGAGTGAAGTGGGCGAGTGCGACTCAGTGCTCGAGCAGGTATCCATGACAGGACGTGAGGGAGGCGAAGGTGAAGAGGAACCTCGGGACGAAGTGCCAGCGGAAGATGAGCAGAGGCTGGGGGAGATGGAGGGGGCCAGGACGATGGTGCGCACTTTGCGTGGCGGCCACGGGCTACCAAACAATGAAGGTGCTGAGCCTGCGGCAGTGGTTGGCTTCGGTGGAGGGGGTGGAATGCGTAGCACGCGGTCCACACGAATAAGTCTTGGACCATCTCGGTCCTCAGTAGTGCCAACAGCCCCCATCCAGGAAGAGCTGCTTCGGTCTGCGCTCAGCGACCTCTCAGCGCGCGGCATCGTCGCCGATCGCCGGGGCGGAGAGCGCAGTAGCTGTTTCTGTGCCTGCCCTGTGGCATCCTCACTTCCGTCAGACATCACCCTCGTCGAGGGGAGAGGACTCGTGGGCGTGCACGGTACCTTTGCATCGCTAAAGTGTTCCTCCCTGACGCCCTCGACGACGTCTTTCCCGCTACTTCTACAGGTGCGGCTGCTTGTAGCGACGCCTACTTCCATTTCCTCACGAAGTGCCCTCGCTCTCGAGACACGATCTCCGCTGTAGTCTGTGACGTCATGCGATGATGGTGGAAGCATCATGCGCACCGCCGAGCGCTGCCGCCGTTGCAGGAGCTGCGGGAGTACTTCGGCAGCGGGGCCTAGCTGCTCATAACGCAGCCGCAGCGCTGCTATCCGGTGCGTATCAGAGTCGTCGGAGCAGCCCATGAAGCGCAACTGGAGATAAAGGCGTACATCTTCCACGTCTGTCGCCGGCGCAGGCGAGCTGATGAGCACGACGAGGTGGTAGAGTGTGCGCAATGGCACAGTTGTCGAGCATACACTCACCGCACCATTCAAAGTCAAATTCCATTCTGTTACCACGACAGGCCGCAGCGAGACCCCGTCCAGCCGTTGCGCGCTGGTCGCCAGACTTACTACGCAGCGAGTGGGAAAACAGCGGCCATCGACGAAGAGCGGGGTGGCAGAGATGCGTAGCACGGACGTCGATGTTGCAGCAAAGAAGGGTGGTCCCAGGTTCGTAATCTCGCACGTGGCGGTAGTCTGGCGTGCTCGTACAGATGGGTTCAGCCAGTAGCGCAACCCTTCGGCAGAGGCGGTCAGCGCCGCCGAAGTAGCTCCTTCAACTTGTGGTGGATTCACTCCGTAGAGGCACGCATCTGCCCCTGCACCGGTGAAATTCACAAGGCGCTCCAGTGCATCCAGGGAGCAAGTTGACTCGCAGGCAACGGAGGAGGAGGGGGATGAGAGGAAGGACGTTGGCAAGTGCTCTGATACACGAGACTGTGCCTGCATGGCTGAGTCGTATCTTGATTATTGTTTACTCATATACACGCAAGGAAAAGAGACACAGAATGGGGCAACTGACAAGGGTGGCGATCTTGATGGCGCTCTAATGTATCGCGGCTCCTCGTGATGTGCTCACAGACACGAGGCGTTCTTAGGTGTGACCGCACAGCCTACGAGGTCCACGATTCGCGCATGCCAGAGGCGCAGAAAGGTGAGAGGCCTGCCCGAACGTCAACGTCTGCACCACATGCGCAGGTCTGCGAAGAAGTGGCATTTCCAGTTACCATGAATACGCGAAGAGAGATATGAGGAACAGTGACGAAAGGAGTGGCAGAGAGAGAGTGAGAGAGAGAGAGAGCGAGCGAGTGCGTAGAGAGCCCACAGGAAGCTTCAGTTGGTTACGAGCTTTTGATTCGGCGTCTCTGTGAGCTCAAGGACAAGAGAAAGCTAAGGTGTGGGCTTTGTGGAACACACGCACAGGCAAACGCATCTGCACGAACGACTCTCCCACTACCCGAGAAACACCGGGGAACGGTAGAAAGTGAACGACATCAATTGGTGCAACCCTGGAAAGAGCGCGTGATGCTTGCGGAGACAGAGAGAGGCGCAACTTGCAAGACTCAACACATGCGGTTAGGCTGCTGTTGTCTGGCCTCCTTTCATACTCTTCACTCTGCTTTCCTTTCCTTGTCGCTGCTTTCTTCTTTCGCTAAGGTAGGCTGCCAAGACACAGCCACGCTCGAACGAAGGAGGGAGAGAACACGATTAGGGATGGCGGCATCTAACGTGATCATTGTGTCCTGCTGACGTACGCACCTCCCCTTCCCAGTTACCGGCTCAGCAAAGTTGTCACAAGCGTTTTTCTCAGAGTGATGTGAACAAGGAAGGGGGAGGGGGGGGGCAGAGACCCGTCCCATCACCGTATCCGCCTGCCAATCAGCTCCAGCTCTCCCTTCCCCGATGCACACACGCACAAACAGCACTGCTGAGAGAACCTCGGCACCGTTCCGCACGCACTTGACCTGCCTCAGCTTCTCGTCCGCTGTGTCTGTGGGGTGCCTGAACCCACACCGCTCGCCATTTTGTATTGCGAGCCGCGGTGCGCAAAGGAGGTGTTGATGTATGGCAGTGGTGCCGACTCATCGACAAGCCGCTCAATGCTCTGGTACCGCTCCCACTCCCACCGCTTCTTCAGGCGATACCACACGAAGCCGGCGTTCTCGATGTTGTGGTCCGCAAACAATGCACTCACATCGAAGTCACGGCGCTGCAAGAATCCGAGATAGTAGTTCGCGTAGAAGCACTCCATGACAATCGGCCATGCCTTGGGCAGAACGTCCTTAGCGACCTTTTGCGCGTGCAGCATCTCGTCCTTGACGATGCACATGACGTCGAAAAGGACTTTGCGCACAGCGCGATCACGAGACGCCAGCGGAATGTTTTTGAGCAGTCCGAGGTTGACGTGGTTATCGGCGCAGAGGTCGGCCGGCAGCATCGTGAAGCCGAGACGCGCGTACTTCTTCCAGAACATCACGCAGTGGTTCGTCAGCCCGGTTGCACGGCCAATGTGGGTCATGAGGTGCTCCGCCGCCTCGTCTTTGACGTGCGTCACCTCAAGCAAGGAGTTGAAAAAGTAACCGTAGAACTTGTCGAAGTGGTCGAAGAGCTGCTGCACGTTTCCGGGCTGCTGAATGACGCGCAGGCGGGCGTCGGTGAAGCCGCGCACAAACGCCTTCGTCATGTGCGGGTTGCGCTCCGCCGCGGCGGCGAAGGGGCGCAAGACGGGGTGGGAATCGGTGAACTGACCCTCGCTCATCTTCCGCTTTTCCATGATTGCGCCGACAGACTCCTTCCAGAAGATAAGCTTCATGCCAGCGCCGGTCGTCTTCATTCCGCGCTGCGAGTGCACTTCGAGCATAGACCACCGCGCCTTATTCAGTGACATCGCCAAGTTCCACATGGCGTAGTAGTCGCGCCGCATTACTTGGTCAGGGTACGCAATCTCGCCAACACGATAGTGAAAGAGGTCGAAGTTGCGCAGCTCGTCTTCTAGCTTGATGTAATCTACTTCAGCAGACCCGATGGCGGGGCCGGTGGCCTCGGCACGATCGGCGCTCGCCTTGTTGATGCGGCGCCACATATCCTCCTTGCTCAGCTCGTTCTGCGGAAGGGCGCGGTAGTAGTCGGCGGCCTCCTTGTTGCGCATAACACGGGCACCATCTGATGTGACGCGACTGGTGCCCTTCGCGCTGTCACTCTGCGGGAGTGGGGAGGACGAAAGAGAAGCAGAAGCGGAAGGCTGTGCTGTTACACTCGCTGCCGTTTCTGTTGCCGCCGGTTTCGCAAGGGATGCCAAGGGTGGGAAGCTCAGTGGCTTGGGGGCAGCGGCGAGACTCATTGGGGGTTTGCGCGGCGTCACATTCAGCGCCGCCGGTGTGGCGCGGCGCGGCAACGATGAGGTACGAGAGACCTGCTTGTGAGTGTGGCGGTGCGCTTCAGTACCAGCGTCCCAGTCAGCTCCCTGCGAGCGCACGGCATTGTGCAGCTCGTGCGAGGGAGAGGGCAGCTTTCCGGTCATGGCTATCGAAGCCATGTGCTCTGCCTGAGCGGCCTGTATGACAGCTTGACTGCCGGGCTTCTCGCATGGTAGCACACTGCTGCCATCAGAGCTCAAAACGGCCTCTCTCTTCTCGTGTGCCGGCTTGACAAACGCAGAAATAGAGCCCGCGTAGACGCCAATGCCCTCGAAGCCATCGCTGATGCCCATGTCGCGGGAAAGACGTATGTTACGTGGCTTTGTTGTCGGCGATGCTGGGGCAGCAGCAGCCGATTCCTTCGCGGCGGTAGAAGTACAGGAGGGCGGAGGCGAGGGCGTGGACTGGTAGCGCAGCGCAGCGGGGAGGACAGGGTATGGGCTCCTTGATGCCGCACCGACAGCGCGGGCCGCACGAAATGATCGCATGGCAGGCGCGCCGAGCTTTAAGTGTCGCAGCAGTGACCAATAGGTCAGACGACAGGGGCAAAGCGCGCCTGTGCGACGGATGAGAACAACAGTGGGGAGAAAAAGGGAATGTGAAGGGGTGTTGGTGTGCCTGGTGCACACACAATCGGGAGAACTTGAAGGGACCCACACGCGAGGATGTGTCCAGCTCCACAGCCCTGGTACCCGTGCACGAACGAGCTTCACGGCAAGCTAGCGCTTTTTGACGTCGGCGGGGAGGGAAGGGGAGATGCCACGACAAACGGGAGTAGAGGAGTGGGCAGGGGCGGTAGGAGGATAGGTCGTGCATCCAACAAAGTCACTTGGGTGGGCCAAGCAGCGCGAGGAAAGAGAGGTCTCTTCCAGGCGGCAACAATAGAGGGAAAGCCGCCACTTTCCGGCCCCCACAGTTGCCTTTTGGGAGACGTGCCACAGGGAAGAGAGGGGAGAAAGAGAGAGGAAGGTGTGGAGTAGGTACACACAGGACACACCCGGAGTAGCTGTACGCTGGCGACATGACTCCCCAGCTTGCTCTCCCCTCGTTCCCTTCGCCTCTCTTCACTATGGGCTGCACAGAAAAGCCATCGCGGCACACAACAGACCTCTCTCTACCTCTCAACAGCTGGGAGGGCAGGAGTAGGGTTGGGGAGCGTTGCAGTGTCTCTCGCAACAAGCCCTGATACAGATCACTATATTTGTGAGTTTGTGTGAGGTACAAGGTAGAGAGAGAAAGAGAGGGCACACGATGCGAGCTATGCGGTAAAGGTACAGCAAAGGTGAAGGGGAAAGATACAGGGGCACACAGACAGACACAGATATGGGCACATAGTGTCTGTTACAATGAACACAGGTTTCACAGCCCTACTTGCCTGTTCACCTAGTACCGTGGGAGGTCTCTGCATTGTCGACGCTCTAAAGCAGGCGCTGCTCTTGCTTCACCCTTTCGAGCGCTACTCCCGCACCTTACGGGGACTGTATGAGTTCGACAAGTCGATGGAAGGGCACAATGGACCACAGAAGCTACAGGTTGCTCTCCGGCGGCTTCAAGTGTGAGGAGCTAGTCAGTACATCCGCAGCCTCAGAGGCACTGCGCTACGCTCCGTTGCAGTCACTGACAAATCTGCCCGGTAGCGAGGTGTAGGGTAACAGTGAGGACATCTGTGGTAGATGGTGTAGAGACTACCCCCGTACCAGTGTGCCGCGTGGGCAATGCAGGGCGACTTCAGTGAAGCCTCGGCCGTGCAAGAACTTATGGTGCCGCGGCTGCTGCGCTGGTATGCCGGAGATTCACTAGAGGTGAGTGTCTGAGCAGCTTCGCCGGGCGTTGTGGTTGGCCACATTACGGCTGTGTGGGCGTTGCTACATACGTGCTTGCGAGTACCTTTTCGGGAAGGAAAGAGCGAGACGCAGGATTTGCACGCTTGGCGTTGCAGTGCGAGCAGATTATGCGACGAGCGAGAAAAGGTGCTGTCCATGATCCTTTCTGAGGGGGAGTTGAGGAGAGCTCGCAGGCAATGTAGCGATTGGGAAGCAGTACATGCGCACAAGGGGGGGGGGAGGGCGAAGATAATGTTGACTGCGCATCGCTGGCTGAATGCGCGCTGCCGAAGAGCGCGCTTGTAGGGGGTCAGTGTGTGGAAGGTGTGTCCGTTCCTTCGCCTCTCCTTTTAGCTGCATAGACTGCAACCAAACAAAAGTCAGAGACTTGGCTGCTGATGCAGCATGAGCCTCTACTAAGGGGGAGAGAGATGATCTCGAGAGGAAACGGCAGAGAGAGAGAGAGAGGTGGACGAGGTGCATGGGGAAGAGTGAAGAAAATAGTGGTCAGAGAGTTATAGAGAGTAGGACGATGCACAGGCAAAAGAAAAGCCAAAGTCAAGGTTCAGCGATGTAAGCACCTCAGCCACACCACACCTTTTCTATCCTTCGCATCGGGGGGTTGGGGGCGCTCGGACTTGTCTTCATTTCTGTTCGCCACATCATCACATCGCGGCTAAGCGGCCTTCCATCCACCGAACGGCAAGTTGCTCTTCAAGCCCCCATCGGCAACCTGTTTGCTTGCAAGTACCTCTTCCAAGTTCATGAAGTGGCCTAGATGAAGGTCAGCAACAGATGTAAGCACAATGGGGAGGAGGGAAAACCTCCCCCCCCTACACACACAGAAATAAATAAGAAGAGAAGCCACCAGGGAGGATGAGACAATCACCTCACCACATGTTGTGCCGCCCGGGTAAAGAGGCGACGAAGGGAAGAAAACCAAAAAAAGTAATGTATAGTGCTGGCGCTCCTGTCAGTCGCACATGCCTCTTTAGCCTTCCTCCAGGTGTAGGAGAGCGGGTTCCGCCCCATCTTCGCTACACTCGCCGGCCAACTTTGCCCTTCTAGCAGAGGTTTGGTCAGGGCCAAACGGCGTTCATTCGACGTCGCACGTCCCTGCGGGTGAGCGTATGAATGTTTTACTTGGTATCGTGTCCAGTATTGTGTGCATTGCACGTTGTCGGTGCTCTCAGTGCCGGTGGGGGCAAGGAGACTGAGGGAAGATTCCCATGGGTTCTTCGCGGAGGGGTGAGCTTCCCATCACGACGACGGCGGAACAGAAAAGGGCCCAGCACCGGCCTAGAAGTCCCCACGGCGGCTCTTCCTCCAGGGCTGCGCATGAAGTCAGCGATCCCGCGCTGAGCCCTGCATAGAAAAACAAAAGCTGAGAGAAGTCTGTCACCCGCCAGACCGCGTTGCCACCAGCGGGGACAGCCTTTCAAGTGCCGCCCGCATAGCGGAGACTTCTCAGGCGCGAGTAAAGGCAGTGCCGAGTCGTCGGCGGGGCGGCGCGTGGCACCTCGAGTGGTGCTGCAGTCCTTGGCGAGGCTGCGCGGCAGGCCATTCACCAAGCATTGCTGTACTGCAATGTAAAAGAGCGCCGCATCTACGCCCCCTCTGAGAAGTAGGGGCTTCTTGTGTGCGCGCACAGCCGGTTAAGCCAGTGGCCTCTTCCGACTCCGCCGAAGCCGTGGCGCGTTCCCTGTGCTGCCACGATTGCAGACTCACCCGTGGCCGGTGCGATGCGCGGTGTCCGGCCTCTGGCCCCCACCAGCTCTTCTGACAGCAGGGACTGCAGAGACAGCATCGCCGCTCGGGGCTCTGCGTGTGCCGAGTGCTTCGCTGTGAGATACCCATGGTTTGTCAGCGGGTCCGCAGCCCGCCCTTGCGACTGGCCTCCGCCGAACCGGCCTGGCGGGCACACGCCTGCACCAGCGCGTCACGTCTGCAAAGAGGTGCTACGGTGGGTGTTGACACTTCACCCGCTTCAGCAGCAGCAGCGCGTCCTCTCGCAGCAACGGCGCCCCTGTCGCACACGGCCCGCGGAGCTTCGAACCGTTTCCATGGCGGGTCGTGAGAAGTGTACACTGAAGTCGCCGGCAAGTTCTCCGAACACTCGGATATTGACCCATCTTTCGTGCGGAGTGCCACGCCAGCTTCAGAACGAGTGCGGCGCGCGGCTGTGTTCCCGAGAGCTCCTTGTGAGGCGTCTTCGTCTCCTCGAGGTGCAGCGGGGCACACGGGTGCGTCTTGGTTTCTCGCCCGAACCTCCTCGCAGCGCTCGCTGCTCAGAGCTCCGGCGACGGCAATAAATCGAATTGGTCTGTCTGGCTCGCGTACAGGAGAAGGTTGAGTGGGCCCACCCCCCTTTTACTAACACAGAGGCTCTTGAGACGCTTGACCACTTTCACTCTCGTGCCCCTGCCGCTCGCACGCCCAGGGGGATATGATCGCCTTCCCCAGGTCGAAGTTCCACAGGGCACCTGGCATCAATCGCAGGTCTCTCAACCATCGCATGTGACCCACTAGAACCGCTGGTGATACCGCTGCTCACGTCGCCGCGCTGACATGTGTGGGCCTGTCTGAGTAGATGCACCCCCCTCGCGGACAGGCAACCCTCGGAGTCGTGTCGGTAATGACGCTGGTAACATCTTTGCTCAGACTCCCAGTCAATGAGCAGGAAAGGGTCGACCGGTTGCTTCTCTTCTTCGCCGATTTCCACCGCTCTCCTGCGCTCCGTTCGAGCTGCCACGGTTCGCAGGGACATCGTCCTGCCTCCCCTTCCTGGTCGTCGACGGACCTGAGAACGTATGCACCCCACCGTAGTGTCTCACGGCCTCACGCTCCACATGTAATGGCCCTCATATGCCCCCACTCGATTTGACGCTGTCCCCGTGAATTTGGCTCCAATGTGAAAAAACACGGCCTGCACGATCAGGGATAGCCTGCATTTTTCATCCAGGATAAACCCATCCAAGCAGCGGCCCCCTCCCGATGTTCGTGGGTTTCCCATACAGGTAAACGCAAAACTCCATGCGCATAGGTGTCTCTGCAACATCAGTAGGTTGTCCGGTATTGAGCCTGCCTCTCCCCGCTCGCATTGAAAGGGTGTCCACCGAAAAAGATCGGCTCGCTTCGTTCGCAAAGCTCGCGAGCGTCGTGGCCGTGAGCATGTAGCACAGCTGACGTTGTGCGGGGGCCGCATCGTGTGCCTCTGCAAGGTTCTCGACGCCCCCCGTGTGTCCACCCTCCAACTCGTCGGGTATTGACCCCTTCTGTCGAGGGTTGAATCGAAGGGGAGCGCAGTCGTTTCTCCAGTTCCCACCGCACGGCCGCTGTGAAAGCCTCCAAAGGCACTCCTGGCGGGTAGCTAAGGTGAGGAAACGGCGTAAACAGCCCGGAGGTATGGCCGCCTCACCGATGGCACAAGTGTGCAGTGGTGGGAGAACGATGCCACCTTGTATAGGCCACAACTCTCGCCACTGCATGCTTATTTTGCGCAGCACTCGTGGAAAATAGAAAGGTGCGGCCACACCGCTTGCGGGCCCTGGCGCATGTCGCGTTGCTCGGTGTCAGAGAGCGTGAAATCAAATACGGTGGGATCGTAGGTGTTCGCCTTTATGGTGCATCTCAGCACACCCGCAATCCAGTGGTGGCGTGTGAAAAGTGGAAAGTAGAAGACCACACGCCGCCGTACCGATCGCTGGATTTGCTTGACTCGCTCCTCGCTCAACCACGGTAAGGTGTCACAGATATCGGTGCCTTCTCCGGTGAGAGGCAGCACTGAGGGATCTCCTCGAGCTCCTTGTTGGACATCTTCCCCGAGCGCAAGTCGCCCCGCTCAGTTCCGCTTGATCTGGGCTGTCCGCTGTTGAAACACTACCTTTGTCCCTGACAGGCCCTCTTTTTTTCGTTTGTGTGTGCCTGCCTCCGCCCCAGCCCCCACGCTACATGATCAACTGAGTTTGTGCATAGTTGCTGTGGTTCCTGTCCGCAGGGCTGGCTCTGTGGTGGCAAAGCGCTTCGCGATCGCCTCCACATCCTCCTTGATCTGGGCCATTTCTTGCCTCATGACAGGTACATCTGCTGCCGCGATCATCTGGTCATCTAACTCTGTAGACAGATGCAAAACTACCCCCGAACATGACTGATGTATTCCTCGCCCAGAAAAACCTCGCTGTGTTGTGTTTGAGGTCCTCCTCAGCTGTTGCGCCGCCTCTCATGCTCGGTGCTGCCTCCACCAGCAGTTGGTCATGCAGCTGGTTAAGTTGCCTTGTCGGAAAAGGTGGATATTCCAGTCACATAACGCATCGCTTTTGAAAACCCGCTCGGTGGGGTGGGGAGCGATGGGGCTTTACCACTTCACCGCACATGTATTGTCTTGCACAGCGACATAAAGGGAGGGGCGCGGAAGGGAGAAAGTTCCAGTCCGGTGCCTTTGTGCTTACATGGCCCCACACACCACCCCGGTCCCATCTTTGTCCCCGCCGCATCGTCGTCCCCTTTCATGTGAACATTACTCATAACCCTGATCCACTTTTCCCTCATCCCCGTTCAAAATTCATTTCTAAGTTTAGCCAACGCGTCGGAACCTCACACGAGGCTGTGCTTTGCTCCTCAGCGACCCTTCCTAAGTCCTACCTCCGTCACATTAGTTCAGGGGGGGAGAGTAATCGAAAGGTTCTGCCCTGGAAACAGTCTATAGCAATGCAAGGGTGAGATGGTAGTGATTTAAAAAAAAGCGGCAGCGCCACCGCCGCTTTCGCGTGTCCGCTTCAAGCGGCTCGAGCAGTGAGGAGCACTTGCCTTCACTCCAAGATGAACCACTCATTTCATTAGTGCACTCACCACCACCTCCGGCTCGATCACCTTCAAGTCCTGGTAGGTTTGTCCGACACCCACGAACACAATAGGCTGTCCGAGCTCGTACACCATGGACAGCGCTGCGCCGACCTTGTCGTCAATCGTGTCAAACTTGGTCAGCACAATGCCATCGATGCCGCGTGACCGCGATCCGACAGGCGCAAAGTCCACAAGACACTGATTGAACTTGCGCAGCTGATCGATGCCGTTGTTGCCCACGAGAGCTTCACCAACGAAGAGGACGAGGTCAGGTTGATTGTCGTGGATGAGCTTTGCCAAGGCTCGCATACGAGACTCGTGATCCTGCATCCGGCCAGCTGTGTCGATAATCACCACGTCCGTGTGCTGCTTGCTGGCGTGCACTATGGCTGCCGCAGCGACGGCGGAGGGGTCAGTGCCGTAGCCTAGCTGAAAGACGGGGACCCCCAAGCACCGGCCATGCACCTCCAGCTGCTCCACCGCGCCGTGTCGGAAGGTGTCACCGGCGGCCAAGAGGACCGAATTATCGTTCTGTTGCAGCCAGTAGGCTATCTTCGCAAGGGACGTGGACTTGCCCACCCCATTCACACCGCAGAGGATGATTGAGTAGGGCTTATGAGCGGCCTTGGCAACAGCCACATCGCGCAAGAGGTTCACCTCGCGCTTCGGCTGCAGAATGCGGCGCAGCGAGGCGGTCATAGCGTCCTCGACGGTCTTGTAGAGCGAGTCAAATGTGCCGAGCCGCTTGCCAGCTAGGGAGACCTCAACAGACTTGCACACTTGCTCGGCAACCTCCACAGCGACGTTCTTTGCGATGAGCTTCTCGCGCAAGTCAGGGATGATGTGCTTTAAGTCGTCAGCGTCCACCTCGCGGGTGCCTACGTAGGAGCGCAGCCAAGTTGCCAAGCGACCACGCGGCTGCCCTTCCCACTCCCGCTCCTTCACCGGGGCAATGGCTCCGTTGGGCAGGCGCTTGATGTACGTCGCACGCTGCATGTTTGCCTGTGCCTGCAGCTCTGCTTCGGTGGCCTTCTGCTGGTGTGACTGCTTCTCCACCATGGGGTCATGAACGGCCCCGGGGTTGTCCCACCTGGTCGGCTTTTTGCCGCGCTTCTTGGCTGAGTCGTTGGCTGCCGCCACCACCGACGCACTGCCGGCTTTACCCTTGCTAGGGCAGCCGCCAATGGTGAGGCGACGACCATCTTTTGTCACGATAAACCTGCCCGCATTCCGTGCGGGAGAATGCTGCGGGCTGTCTCCGTCCTCGCCGCCGTCCGCCTGCGTGGAGCCGCTGTCACTCGCCTCACCCGCGACACCACTGTCACCGCTGTTTGCAGCCTCATTTCCATCTTCTCCTTCTACATCATGCCGCGAGGCCGACTCCTCACTGGCATTGAACTTTGCATATAGCGTGGCGTACTCTGCACTGAACTCCATTAGGTCTGCGGCCAGTGACTGGTTACCGCTCCCTTGAGAATTGAAGAAGTCTTGCTGTGCAGTTTGCTTACCATACTTCTTGGCAAACGTAGTCGCGATGTCGCGTAGAAAGACGTGCATGTAGTGCGGCTTGAAAAACTTAGGATACACCGCCACAACGAAGAACTTGGCGTCGTTTTCCAAGACCCATCGCAGCTGATAGTCATCCACGCTGTACTGCGCGAGACCTGCACGATCCTCCAGCAGCACTTCCTGGATCAGCTTGTTCACCATGGCACGCCGCCCCGTTTCGTGGGTGGTCCGTTGCCACAGCACCACACCACTGTCGCTCACGATCGACAGCGTATCAATCATCCTGTTACTACCGCCGGTACTCTCGCTTTCTTACTCTCAAAGCTGTGCTTAGAGGCATGTCAAGTGGCACATGCTAAGGATGTAAGCACGTATGGGCGCGGGCGAAGGGAGGGTGGGTTGACGCACAGCAGGAGGTGAGGAGAGGAGCAGCAGCAGCAGCGGAAGATGGAGGAGAATGAAGACGTACTCACAGATTGGCAGAGATGAGGAGAGAGGCGCACGCACGCACGCACGCACACGCACCCCACAGATACAGAGGCACAGACACCAAACTCGTTCACATTGCTGATAGAACGGAGACTTCTGGGCAGAGGAACAAAAAGTACCGATTCAGCATGGGGGTAGAGCTGCAGAAATGGGCACCAAAAAAAAGGGGGTAGGTGCGCACAAAGCACGGGTCAGCCTTCGCTAGCTTCAACCAAATAACAAAAAGTGACGGTGCAGATTGGCGCGATGGCACAGCTGTTCGTTGTTCTTTGCGCCTGTTTATGATGCCGAATCAGTAGGCTGTGCTGCTTTCCCCGCAGCGGATCAGCTCAGGCTTACGCACTTACCATCCCTTATGCAGTGTGAGTCCTCTAGGATTGCTGCTGCTAGGCACTGTAGTGTATCGCTTTTCCCTGTCTTTCAACGTCCCAGTCAATGGAGACATCAGCGAAACGGAAGAAGCGGAACGGGCAGCTCTTATTCAGAGAGAGAGGGAGAGAGGGAGAGAGAAAGACCCAAATGCACACAGAATGCACACCATAATAGCAAGAGATAAGCGCCTGCAAACAAGCCCTACAGGGAGTGCACAACCTTCAGTTGATCGATGAGGACGGGTGAAAGTGGAGGCAAGAAGCAGGGGAGCACAGAAAGCGAGATAGACGCGAGCGTTTTGGAAAGCGCAAACACAGTGATATCGGCTGTGGCTTAGTCCTCGGTGTTTCAACAGACGCCCATCACACAGCACGAGGTGGAAGATGGCTCAATCAAACCCTGTAAAGCCTGTCAGCACGAATGCGTCATAGAACTTCTTCTTGTGCAACTGATGGCACCAGTTCCACGCGGATGTAAGCCTTCCGTCGATGCAGCTGCCGCCGTCGTCACCAGAGCCGTCGAAGGCGTGCTTGAAGAAGTCGCTCAGGATCATCATCATCAATTCGCTGTAGCTATGATACTTAGAGCGCAGCAGGTTTTGCAGACCAGGGTAGTTGTCGTACTCGTGCGCCACAGGCGGTTGGGCTGCGTCCTCCTCGTCTTCCTCATGGAAGACGTAGCGCAGAGCGTGCAGTGTCTGCAGAACCGGTTTTACCAACGGGGGGATGCCGGTGTACTTATCGATGAACACGAGTGGGTTTGGAACGTCGCGGTCGCCAAGGTGGATCACCTTTATTCCAACCCAGCCCCCCATGCGTTGCTCCGTGTCGCGCACAAGGCGTGACATGACCGCGTAGCTCCGTGGCGCTGAGCACATACGATGAAACCCCTGCCCTGTGTTTGCCACGACGTACTGGCCCTTCCCCGCCACGAGCATGTCGTCTTCAGCGGCCTCCCACAAGTTCAAAATGTTCTTCTGCACATTTTCCCACAGCAGCAGCGACTCGGTGACGTACTGGCAGTGCGTGGCGTGGCTGTGCGTGAAGCGGGCACCGCTGCAGCCGTGGCGGATGGCGATGTTATAGACGTTGTCTGATGGAAGAAGCTCGAAGTCGCGGCTAAGACAGCGCCGCAAGGTACGAAGCGGCCGCGTGCTAGACTGAATAAACGAATACACATCATCAATACTGCGCAGGCAGTGCTCGATGACCTCCTTTTTGTGCTCATCACCTTGGCTGTAGCGGTCGATAAGGTTCTGCATGCCAGCCTGTTTTTCAGACCTCGTTCTCTTCAGATAATCAGTGCGTACGGCCTCGTCGTCAGCGAGGGTTTCGCACTGGATGCTAGAGAGAGCCGCCTCCACGGTGCGCACCGGTATGACAAGCGTACTTTGAATTTCAAGAGTGCGCTGAAGAGACTGCTTCTGTACATCCTGCAGCATCATCATTAGTTTGCCAAACTCGCCGCGGTGGCTGAAGGGGTTCAGCCGTTTGTGGCGGCGCATAATTTCAAAGAGATCCTCCAGCAGTGGTACCACCGTGGCCACTTTCACTTCCCCTGCGAGGAATGAGTTCTTCATGGGACGTGGAATGGCATCCGAGGCTATTGCGAGTCCGACAACGATGTCGATGAACTCACGCATAGCCGTCACCATGCGCCCCTCTTTTCCATAGGGGTGCATGAAGTCATCAACGTCATCCGTGTACTCACTCACCTTCAGTGCCGCCACGATGAGCTGCAGCTTCTGCCGCTCCAGGTCCGTCAGTCGAAGAGGGTATTGAGAGAAGTGCATGATCACGGGCTTTTGTTTCGCTGTTGTATGCCTTGTTCGATGGTGACCACACCGGCGCACAGTCCCGCCCGTGGAAGAGAGTTTGTTAGGATTCCTATCCAACCAGCAAAGAGAATAACTGTTACACCACAATGGCCCACCTCTTCCAGCGCGCACACAAGCACACAAACGCAAACACACTCTCACACACGCACGCCACAGTCGGCAGCTTCACAAGGGACGGACTGTCAGGTGGCGAGGCGCTATCGTGACCAGGAAGCCTCTCTTCCTTCACTAGCTTCTGCCGGCGCCTCTGTGTATGAGTTCCCCAGGTGCAAAAGGAGAAAAACTGCAGAGAGGGCACAGCTTGTGTTCTCTGCTGCTGCTGCTGCTGCTTCGGCGAACTGCGTGTTGTGAAGATTTCCCAAGATGAGAGGAGAAAGAAAAAGAGGACGTAGTAGCGTATGGGTGTGCGCTGGTGTGTATGTGTATCGGATTACCACTTATCGAGCGCTCGCTTCTCTCCGTCTGACTGTCTCCGCGGCCAATCACGCGGCCTGCACGCGCACAAACACACTAAAGCGCACGCGCGAGCGGGTCTCTTTCGGCGCGCCACCACGCCCCCATTTGAGCCCCGCCAACAAGAGCAGAGAATAAAAGAGTAGGAGACGACGACGACGAAAGTGAGGGCGCAGCGAAGCAGTGCACGCCACAAGAGATGCGAGGCAAGAAACGCTGCTACAGAGCCATTCTGCTGCCGTAGGCCACTTCCTGTGGCGGTGGCCACACAGTGGTGTAGGTCAGAGACAAAGAACGACACCGTGGAGACGCACGCGGCGGCATGAAGCTCGCGTGCTGCAAACTCCCTGCATCCACCAGACACCTAGAGACAATGGAAAAGTAGAAACCGTACTGTTGCATCGACCTGAAAAGATGTGTTCACGGATGTGGTAGTGCAGGATTTATCCTGAGAGTCGCACAAACCCCCCGTGTATGCACCCGAATTGCACCTTTTCTCTTTGCACATGACTCGCCATGCCTGCTCCTCCACTTCCTGTTAGGATTGCTGTTTTAGTTTTGATACCTTGCCGGTCGTGTGCGATATGAGTCAAGAAGCAACGTTCCCTCCTTTTCACCCCAGAGACGAGTGGCAAAACGAGCCATGAAAGACGCGAAAGAAAACGAATGGCAAATTTACATACGAACAGAGTGAGAGAGAGAGGCAGACAGAGGATGGGAAGAGAAAGACAGTCACAGTCGATGCGCGTACACCCCAAAAGGCACACACAACAACCCACAGAAATATACAGCACATGAAAGTGCACGCGGTCCTGGTCCCACCCGCCTCCGTCTTTCTCTCCACAACGCTGACCGGCCATCTACTCGTTCATCTCGTCGACACCAGCTCAGGCCAAACGACTCCTCTTTTTTTTTTTGGCCCACCATGCCGCACGACGCGCGCTGCCGCAGAAGACAAATTTGGTTGTACGGCGTCTTCGTGGGAGGGTGGAGGGGGGGAGCATAACGGAAGCACTGCCCTGGCGGTTCAACCCAAAAAGAGCAAAGCCAAAAAAAGAAAAAAAATGGAGACGAATCAGGAGAAGCAACCACTGCAAAAAGGAGAAAAAGATGCCTCTTCTCAGCATATTCGTGTACCACGAACAGGCCAGTAAACATACACGCATGCAATCACAATTCATCTACCTCTGCTGCACCGCGGCGCTGTCAAGGAACTGGGCCGGCCGACATCGTTTGGCGTCGCTCAGCGCATCGCAATTCCGCTGCGTACAGCACCGGCTAGCCCCAGGGCCACGCTTAACATCCCCACAGCGCAGTAAAGTCGGACCAAAAAAAAAAGTAGTGATATGATGCGCATATTCTCTGAATCGTCGACACAATGCGTAGTGAGCTGGTTCAAACGTCGCCACGATCGCAAGTTTCCTCCGTACAGCACCAGTACAGACCTGTCCGCCAACACCAAGAGATCGTAAACCTACCAAAGAAGGGTGCGGGTTGCTAGACTTTCCCCACAAAGAGTGGGTAATAGTCCCTGATATCATGCACAGTGAGGTGGCCTGGTCTCATCAGGTAGAAGGAAGCACTAATAATGCAGAAAAAGATGGAAAACAGAGGTGAAGCGCGCATGGTGGCATACGTGTATACCACACACACACTCACACACACGCGCGTGGAGAGACGACCAAGCCAAGGCGTAGTGCGCTACATCAGCCATATGCTAAGTAAAGTTGAATAGAAACGCACATGAGAGACGATGAGAGGGTGGATATATATATATATATATACCTCCCTTTACTCACTGTGTGAGTGTGTGTCTCTCTCTCTGTGTGTGTGTCGATAGATACTTTGTGTAGATCAGCGCGGTGTCACAAAATTGAAAAGGGGAGAATTTGATATGAAAAGAGAAAGAGACAAGAGGAAAAAGAGAGAGAGAGAGCGCAAGAGCGCCTCATCGCATCACCACAAGCACACACGAAGATACACATTGCCAGATGAAGACTGTGAGACCGCCGAGCAGTAATATTGACGAGGAAGCAGCAGAGCGAGAAAAGAGTAGGCGGAAAGGGAAAAAGGAAGGAGAAAGTGAAGCGCCTTCGTGCAGCTTACTGACAATGGCTAGCGCTCCCTCCCCGCTGCTTGCTGTACATGCTCTACAGAGATACACAGGAACAGCAAAAAGAAAGGAGGCAGTGACGGTGTCCGGCTGGAAAGGCATCGAGAAATGGGTGGGTGCTATTTTCGCACTATCACTCCAACTGCATCTCGCGCTTCCCTCTCTCCTGCCTATGCGGGTATTGGCCCCTAGCGCTAACTCTTTCCATCTCCACCATTGCATTCGCGTCACACGGAGGTTACAGTGTCGACGCGGCCGCTGGCAGTTCAGTCCTGCAGCTCCGAGGCATCGACCACGGGCAGAGACGACACTTCATCCCTCACGCTCTTGTACAGCACGGTGGACAGGTAGCGCTCACCGAAGGACGGGATGACCGTCACGATCGTCTTGCCCTCCATCTCAGGACGCTCCGCAATCTTCAGCGCCGCGTACACGTTAGCGCCGCCAGAGAAGCCGCAGCACACCCCATCGCTGCGTGTGAGCTTCAGCGCTGTCTCAATGGCATCGTCTCCCGATACGCAAAACACCTCGTCGATAAGGCTGCGGTCGAGCACGGCCGGCACAAAGCCGGCACCGATGCCCTGAATCTTGTGCGGACCCGGTTTTCCACCCGACAGCACGGGTGACTCCACTGGCTCCACGGCAATGATGCGGGCATGGCTGCCGACCTTCTTGAGTGCACGCGCCACACCCGTGAGCGTGCCACCTGTTCCAACGCCGGCGATGAAGCAGTCGACACAATGATGCGTCTGATCCCAAATCTCAGGTCCTGTAGTTTCCTCGTGTATAAGGGCGTTGTACTTGGTTGCGAACTGTTCTGCCAAGACAGCGTTTGGGTTAGCAGCGACGATCTTCTTTGCCATCGCCATGGCACCCTTCATGCCGAGAGCGGCGGGGGTGAGGATCACCTCGGCTCCAAAGATACGCAGCAGACAGCGGCGCTCAAGAGACATGGATTCGGGCATGGTAATAATGATTTTGTAGCCACGAATCGCACCCAGGTGCGCGAGTGCCACGCCTGTGTTACCACTAGTCGACTCGACCACAATAGATTTGCCACGAATTAGCTTGCCCTCCTTCTCCGCTTTATCGTAGATGGCGAGGGCGAGGCGATCCTTCACAGACGACATCGGGTTCTCGCATTCCATCTTGAGTACAATCTTTGCCTTGGTATGGTTCAGCTTGTTGAGGTACAATGCCGGCGTGTGGCCGATAAGCTGATCGATGGACTCCGCGACATTCTTAGACATGTCAAACGGTGCCGCCATTTCTTTTTTCTTCTTGGAGTGTCCCTGGGGTCTGTGCACGTGCTTGCGTGTGCGTATTCAAATATGACGTAGATAGAAGAGCGCAAAGGGGTGGGAGGTCTGTCGGTCAATGCTTGCAGTTGCTTCGAACTATTCTTGCGTGGAGTCACATAAGAGGAGTGAGGAAGGGAAGCCCAATGTGCGCATATCATGCGTGGAGACGACAAAGGAGAGAAACAGCGCAGGAGAGCGTCAGGCAAGGGAGCTCGCGGAGATAAAGAAGGCGATTCATGACCATGTTGGCGGCGAGGCTTGACACACATGCAAGAGCAAAGCGTGACAGACCACAAGGCTGATTAGAAGGATACCATGTGGACTGCATTGTAGAGGAGGAGCCCCCATGCAGCATGGAGTCGCCCCGCCTCCTCTACTTTTCACGCGACGCACCCGCCACTAAAAAGCCGGCGGAGGGGGAGGAGAGGCTAAAGCGACATTCTGGGTAATGGAGACGGCAGACAGCTCAGTTGCAGAGACGCGTACGTTTTGCTATTGTGGTGGTCTTTCGTCTCTGTGTGTGTGTGTGGGTGGGGGGACATACTACATTGTATCTAAGCAGCCTATTTAGTGCCTGTAGTGAAAAGGGGGGGGCGATGTCATGACTCACAGTGGCACCTCATCTGTTGACGCCAGCTTCACGCCGCGCCGCATCGCGGCAAAACGCTCCTGTGCCAGCTTCATAACTTGCGGGAACTGCTTCAGGTGAAGCTGGATCTTCCTTGGAGTCGGCCAATGACTCCACAAACAATTGCCCGTGTTGCCACGAAAGATGATCTCCATTAGGTGGCAGGTGGCACAGTAGGGGCACTCAGAGCTGGCATGCTTCGCCGGGTCAGCGTAGCGCATGTGGTACTGCGACATGCAAGCGCTATGCCCACTCGCCGTTCTCGTCGGAATTTTGTGACAGGTCTTAGCGACGCCAGCGGGGGGACGCATGCCCCCGGTGGTGTGCGCTACGGCTTTGAGAATAGGACGGGATGGTGGCGCAGCTTCTGCTGCCGCATGCACGCGGCGGCTTGACGACTCTCCTTCCAGTGATGCGTGCCCGAGGAGGGTCGGAGTGCATATTTCGCCTAGCAGCTCGCCGACTCGCGTCTCGCCATCATCGTTAGCCTGTTCCTCCTCTACGGGTTGCGACAGCTGCCCCTTTCCCAGCATACTCTTGATGGAAGCAACCGATGTCCCAGGGACACGCAACAGCCCGACTGGCTCCGGGTACAGCGGCACCAGATCACGGCAGGCCTCGAACTGAAATGGCACGGTGGCACTCACGTGAGCAACTAATGTGTTGAGTGCTGTCAGCTCAATCGGATCCGCGGAAGAAGAGGAAACTGTAGACATGCGAAGCTCGTGTACAGCAGCGCGCAACGCCTCCGTTGCCACGCTATCCAAGCAGTCGCACAGCGTCAGTACGCCGTCCACTGCAACATGCTGCAATTCGGGTGTGAGGCGCTCCCAGCGATGAGCAATGATGCGCCAAGAGAGCAGGTCCATGAGTAGCTGAAGGGACGGAAAGCAGTTGTAATAGAAGCGAATTACGCCCCGTTCCTCCAGCGTACGCAGGTTAGGGCGGAGGCTACTTGCCAGCTGCGCCAGTCGCGTGTCCTGTGGTGTCCAGAGTGTCAAGCGAATGGCCGCCTCGGCCAGTGCAAGAAACGCCGGCATGTCCGCCGAAGCCTTCGGCATGGGAAAGGCCTCCTGGGCGGCGTAGCGGAGAGAGGCTGGTGCCTTGGCAGGCCCCTTTTGTCGCTCAAGAGACGCGACGAGCTGTTCGGCGAGCCCGTCAGCGAGCGTTGTGCCAGAATCGCTGGCACTGCTTTCTTTCTTGGCCCTCTTTGCTGGTGGCCGTCGTTGGCTTGGTGAAGAAGAGGCCAGCGGCTGACTCACCGCATACTTTGCCTTTGCCACCTCCAGCCATTGGTAGTAGGAGAAACTGCGCGATGATTCGGGCGGAACGAGCAGGCCGTCGCGCCGCTGCTGAAGAGCGCTCATTGCACAGAACGTTTCAAATGTGTTCTCGACGCTCATCTTTTGTGGGTGGGTGTGTCGGGGGGGGGGGGGGGGAAGGAGGAGGAGAGCTGCATGTGAGCAAGTCACTCTGTTCTCATTTCAAAGCTGGAGAAGACGGGCGATGGTGAAAACATGACAAAGCTGCAACGTCGCTTCCATTCGGAGTAGCATGCGCAAAAGTCACGTGAAGGCGGTTCGCTCAGCATCGAGACATGATGTGTGGCAGGCAGTATTGGGAGTGTACAGAGGTGCAGCTTTTGAGGAATCAGGGTAGTGGGCCTCACTTCACTTCACACACATGCAGCGACACTCAGAGCGCAGTAGAACAGGGGAAAGGTGGCGTAGGGGCCACCTCCACTGTAGAGAGATGTTTTCTCAATGAAAAAAGCGGCGAGGAAAGTGGGAAAGCGTGCCCTGAACCCAGCTGCCGAAGCATGTATTGGGGGTGCGCAGCTGTACAGCTGCGCACCCCCACTCCACTCCGGCGCACCGTAGACCGTTTTTCTCAAGGAGTGGGAGAGAAGTACTGGAATGAGCTGCGATATCCCTGATACTCCCCCGTTAAAGGCAAGGTCATCCCAGAGAAGATTCGAGTGAGGAAAAATCGTAGCAGATGCGAGGAACAAAACTGAGGAAGAAAAAGTAGAAGAGAGGAAGAGGAAGGGGGAGAGAGGTAACAGGATTTGAATGCAGGCTCGAGAGCGACGAAGAGAGAACGGGCAGCAGAAACAAAACAAAGTGTACAAGCGTGCATTTACATCCTTCACGTACGCAGACACAGACACACAGGCATTCGAAACAGACAGCCGTGATGAGATATTCAGAGACACGCGGACATGATGATGCAGTCCATCTGGGGTCTTCTCGAAAACACAAGAAAAAAGTGCAAAAGAGGAAACAGTAAAGAGACAAAGAAAGCCGAGAAGGTGCACGACAAGCAAATTTGGCGTATGACCAGAGGTAAAAGTTCATCAAACACAGACGCTTGCGGGGAGAGGCACACCTAGCTCCGCATCTTCTCTTGAGCTCCTCTATATTCAAACGTGTGTGGATTCTTCGCCCTCCCCACCTCTTCTCTGCCCCATTCGCTGTTGAATGCATCCCGTACAGCACTTACAGGAGAACCTCCTCACATGCGAGTCGAAGCGACGATATTCAGTGCAATGTGTTATATACATATAAAACACAGAAAAGAGAATACCGTGCATCACACGTTGTCGCTGAGCACAAGTAACGTCCTTGCTTCCCTTTCCAGGTGACTGCGGCGGTGTCCGTCTTCGGGGCCCGAATTTTCTGCACGCGGGTGCGTCTCCTCTGATGGCACATAATAGCAAGATCGCCCACCACCCACATCTCCGACTCGGCGGACAAAAAGAGAGGGTAGGCGCTGAAGCAGCGCGAGCAAGTCAGACATGCACCACACACGAGAGAAACGAGAGCAAAGAAAAAAGAAAACAGAAGTACGTCCCTCATATGTGGTGGGTGATGTATGTGTGTGAGCGGGGGAGGGGGAAGGGAGAGTGCATCAACATGCGCTGGCAAGAGGGACTCACAGGAACGTAGACTTTACCCGGGAGAAGAAAAGAAACAAAGTGAGTGGTGGTGGATGGAGATGATGAGAGCAGAGGAAGTGCAGGCGTCGTCGTCCGACCGAAGAGACAAATAGAGAGAAGCAGTAGAGGGGGTCGATAGTGGCGAGGGCCATGACAGCAGAACCAAAAAAGCATAGCAAAGGGAGACGGGGATGAGGGACAAAGGAGCAAGAAAAACACAGAAAAAAATGCTCGGACACACATGAAGCCCTAGGTACAGCTTTTTACTATAAAGAGAGACGGGTAGTCGGACAAGGAAAGAAAAGCTGTGAGAGCGTGGACATGGAAACCGTTTCGCTCACGACTACATTGCAATGTAAGTGTGCTGAATCGTGTGTGTCGACGCATTCACTCGACCCTCTTCACTTCAATGATGGTATGCATATGCGTGTGTGTGAACATAGAGAGGGTGTAACGGGCACCGCAAGTACGCCAATTCACGGGGTCGTTGTGTACCCCCTCCCCTCCCTCTATCCAATGGGCTTGATTCACTCTTCCCTATGCCACTACTGCCCCCCTTGCCGCAGCCAAAAACACGCACAGACAAATAAGTGGAAGAAAACACAACTAGGCCACCTTTTCCCAAAGGAGAAGCTGCAAGTGCAGCCACCAACCATTGTAGCACAGCGCCGACACCGTCCACAGCAGCGAGGCGGATACGATACCGAACGCCATCCAGGAGAGCGCCTCCACACCTGTGAGGGACTGCGGCAGCACCAATAAGCGGCTCACACTAGCGGGGGAAGCGTCGTCATCTACGACTGAGGTGACCTTGACCGCTGTGGCAAACGGATCCGTCGCCACCGTAGATGAGACATCGGGCAGTCGCATCCCAAACGTGTAAACGCAACCGAGTCCGCCCTCCACGGCCTCCACAAGCGGGTGGAAGCTCTCGCCGCCGCCGTCTGGGAGGCTTGCCGTGACGAGTGACACCTGCTGACGCCACAGCACATAGCACGACGGACGCCCAATTGAGATCCACCGCGTCAGCGTGAGGTCGGAGGAAAGCAGCAGCATCCGGTCCAAGCCTTGGTGCTGCATGTGGATTAGATAGGTGACGCGGCTCACGATGATGCGGACGCTCTTGATGGCGGTGCGACTCGGGACAATGGCATCCAGGTCGACGACACGCACCTCAGTTGTCGATCGACGGCCTGGCCAGTAGCTCACCGTGTGCAGTCGCACTTCTCGGCAGCTCATCACGGCGTACTCATCATGGTCCTCGCACGGGGTGCCGTAAACATCCCCGCAGCTGCTGTGAACTAAGTCCAAGCACGAGGATGAAAGAGAGGTCAGTCGTTCTGCGATCATTTCGCGAAAGGTGACCTTGAGCAGACTAACACCGTCCTCATTTGCGCACAGAGCAGAGCTGCTGCCCATCCAAAACGTTCGCCAGGCGGCGCTGCTGGTGCCCAGGTAAAAGTGCAAGGGTGGCACCGGGTGAGTCGCATCCGCGCGCGTAGCGGGGCTGCCACTAGTGCTGCTACTGCAGCTGCTGAAGGGATCAGGCAACGGCACAATCTGCGCGCGCAGGTGCGTCGCCACGAGGGTGGACGGCGGCAGGTTCGATGCTGTGCTGTAGACGCACCCATGTCGCTTGAGATCGACTCGGGTCATCTCCCACCTGCAGGCAATGTGAGCGTTGGCGGTGCAAAAGAAGACGTGGCGGTTGTAGTCGAGTAGAAAATGGTCCCCGTCTGGGGACGCGTAAAAGCCGTCGGTCCCAACTGGCACCTCAATCATGGTCTCGATGAGGCAGTCAAACACATGCAGATCCCCTTCGCGCGTTTTGCAGAGGAGGTACCGATTCCCGCCAAAGTGCACGAGCGAGGAGGGAAAGGCAAAGCAACCGGGAAGCTCCTTCTGGTGCTCTACCAAGCACCCATTCTTGTCCACCAGCTGGGTGTACAAGTAACATTCTATCTCGTCGATATTGGAGGTGTCTGTGCCACTGCGCACGAGCACCAGAAGCCTCTGCTCTTTCTCCAGAACCCCGAGAGCCAAAATCTGACTAGGCGGAGCAAGCTCAACGTGTTCCTCTTTTAGGCACGGCCACAACAAGTACTGCTTCTCTTCATACGATATGAATGAGTTGTTGACAGTCCTCCGACACAGCTGCGAGACTTCACTCAGCGCAATAAGTTCCTTCTTCGTCAGGTAGGCCGCAATGAGGAGTAATGTGTCGGCGCAGTCCATTCTCATGAGCGGCAATGCCGAAAATCTAAAAGAAAAATGAGAGAAGCGATGCTGAGACCACAGATGCCCTCAGAGGCAATACGGAGCCTCTCTACACCCCTTGTGCACGTGTGAGTATGCGGCACGGGGAGGTGCAAGGGCAAGATACCCGAAAGCACGCGTGGGGGAGAGCAGAATCCAATACCGAAGGAGTAACGATAGCGTTGATGGACTTCAGCTACGTCGAACAGAGAAATAATGATCATAAACTGCGTACCTCACTTCCTCACAAGCGAGAGAAGCAACCGCACACGCGAGGAAGAAAGTGGGCGGTAATACGACGCACACTGCAGTGGCAGAGGGGTAGCAATACGCTATGAAAAAAGCAAAGGAAAAACAGTGCAGAGAGCAGGGAAGCGAAGTGAAAACAAAAAAAAAAAAACAGAGACGTGGGAAGGAAGAATGCAGCAGATGTAGGGAGGAGAAGAGTAGAGTGGTGCGTCGACGTGGTGCTGTACTACAGGAGCACCTACGTCTATGCAGACATGAGAGGGGCACGGAGGCGAGAAAGAAGGAAAAGAGCATTACCCATACGTTTCTTGCCACACGTGCATCTGAGGCAAGAGAGCAGTGAGACGGGAGGGGTGCAAAGCACTTCCACTCCCAGGCGCATCTTCAGTTCGACCCACAGAGCAATTCTTTCACAGCTCCCTACGAAAGACACGACACACACACACACACATACACGCACACCAACACTATTGCCCAAGAGCTTGTTATACATAAGCACCACCCATTTTGCTCGAACTCATGTGTGTGTGTGTGTGTTTGGTTGTTTGTTGCTTTTTTTTTGCTCTCTTGTTGATACAGTTCCTCTAGCCACCTCCCTCTCCCTCACAAACAAGCGTACACGTACACACAGATTTTATGTATATATTCGTAGATGTATGCATGTATGCCACAGAGTTTCCAGGCAAGATACACACACGCGCGCGTGCGAGAGGGTGTGAGCAAAAAGGTGGAGGCGATGCAGTCACCGCACAAGAATGAAAAAAAGAAAAAAAGAAACAAGTACCCACTCGAAAGGGGGGAGAGAAGAGAAGAAGGCACTATGTTCATCGCGCGTATACACAGATGATAAAGGCGAAAAAGCGCATCTGTGTCGCTTTGCTTGTTTCTCCTCAATCGAGAAGAAAAAGAGGGAATCACTGCGTTGATTCACCGGGGGCATTTTTGGTCGTCTTTTCTCTGTTTCTTTGATCTGTTTTTCCATCTTGCTTCCATGTTCCAGGGGAGAAGAGAGAGCGTGGGCTGATTGGTTGCCAGTATGCTTAGGTTGGTGTGTAACAGCTGGCACGCAACGCGGCACATACCCTCTCTGTCTCTTCTTTGAGTAAACGAGAATAGAAGAGCGGGGGAGGGGGAAGGGGAGAGAGAAAAAGGGGAGTTACAAGGAAAGGCACAGAAAAAAGAAAAAAAGAGGGAGGGAGGGGGGGACCAAGTAGCGCATACCTAAACAGTACATCGAATAGAAGGAAGGATTGAGGGAAACAAAGAGGAGAACAGGGGGAGAGGAGGCTCGGCTCCGGTAAACGCGCGTAACGTGACAAGGTGCAAAAGGCTTCAATGTAGATAATAAAGTAGCAGGCACACATGTGCACTGCTTAGTCCTGAAAAGCACAGCTGCGCGTACACAGAGAGAGAGAGAGACAGAGGAAGCGCCGCAGACTCATGGCTTCTCTACACCTAGTTCATTTCCCCGTGTGCCTTTTGCAGGTGGAGGTCAATTGTGCTTCTTTTACCACTGCGCAAGGCTGAGCACGAAGCATGCAAACTCCTCATAGGTCAGGGTGTCATCGTGTGTTGCAGCGTGCTTGCGCACCGTTTCGTCGATCTCTTTCTCAGAGAGGTTCAGGCCGTAGTGCTCGAGGCCAACGTAGAAGTTCTTCACCACCTCTACCGGCACTGCGCCGCTGTGGTTCACGTCCAGGGAATCGAACAACTCCTGGATGCGGTTGTCCGTCACCGGCAGCCCACCGATGTTGTTCTCGACCTCTTCGTAGGCCAGGTGGCGGTTGTTGTTGTGGCCGGGAATGAGGCTCCGCTGCATGGCTGCGAGAGAAGGGGTTTTCTGGGGGAGGAGAAGGAAACGAGTGAAAGGCAGATGGTAAGTAGAGTAAGAAGAAAGTAACAGCAGCGGGGGATCCTTGCTCGGTCAGTGTGCAGTGTATGTTGCTGAAGGGAGTCTTTGGTACGAGAGAGGGAGAGGAGTTGAAACAGAGGAGGAGCTTACTTTGATGAGACGAGTATTCGAGAACACAGGCTACAAGCAAGAGAGTGAGAGCGAGATGGAGGCAAGGGCAGAAAAAAGAGGAGTGGAGTGGCTGGGCAAAGGCCAAATGCATAGAAATGCGCAACCTTTGTACTCTTTCCAGTGCTTTGACCGTGGAGTGAAGGACAGGAAAGAGGAGAGGTGCAACTAATTGTCCTCATCTCTCGTGCAGTGTCATGTGCAGGCAAGGTTTGCGAACGCATGTCCCCTCCTCTCACACACACACACACACACAATGGCGGGGGTTCTTGGAAAATCGACGCTTTTCCTCCTTTTTTTTTCGGGCTGTACGTCCTTCTGTAGCGATCTGTCGCCAATTTTACATGTGATTCAGGCGTAAAGAGGGAGTATATAATGGAGCAGCTGTTCGTACCAGCCGCCCGGCTGAGGGGTACCACACAGGAGGACAACACCCGAGATACGAGGGAAGGAATAAAAAGAAAGTATAAAGAAGCTGCAAAGCATGAACGCGGAGGTACAGAGCAGACAATGAAGTGTTGAAAGGCTATACGATTGTTCCTTCGCTCCATGCACTCGTGCAGTGAGAAGAAAAGTACGAGAGACGTATACGAAAAAAAAAAAAGGAAGCAGTGCGATGTGATTTTACGAACCATCGAATCCGCATGTATAGGGGGAGGGATGCATCACTGAAACGCACCGCGTATGTTTGCATACGTGTGAAACAAGAAGAAGGATGTGACGGGAAAAAAAAGAGGAGCAGAGGAAGCAAGAGTGCGGACACAAGCGCCGCGACACGACGACTGTCAGATTAGCCAAACATAACAGAAAAAAAAACAGGAAAAAAAAGAATAGCAGAACAATCTTCTCAGTAACAGTTAAACACGGCCAAGATGCCACTACTCACGCATGCATGCAAAATGGTAGTGGCATCCCCTTGCGGCTGCTCAGATTCCGCACGGCGGCAGAAAAAACCACTGCACATTCGAGGGGAAGCACTCACCTACTTAAACATGAGAAGCAAATTTGAGGGCGTGGGAACAGTTTCTCCTCCACGCCACAGCTGATCAAAAAATGAAATACTTGCGAGCATATACACACACACACATACATACCAGTCTGAGAAGCCAACACACATCTGAATCAAGCAACGCGTGACAGCAGCAGGGAAAATACTTTAGATAATAAAACGAGAAGAATACTGCATGAAAACGGAAAAGAGCGGGGGCAAATCGAGTAAAGTGCTGAAAAAAAAAGGGAAACAGAATCGAGAGAAAATGACAGAAAATAGAAAGAATAGAGATTCTTTTTCTTTCCACAACTTGCCCGTTCTTTGTCATAGAGCATGAGTGAAACTCCACGCTGCCTCGGCCTGCCACAGACCCGTTGCGTGTTGCGAACCAGCCGTAGAGACGTTACAACAACACCGAGACAGCCATCCGGGCGCGGGTCCTGTCTCACACCCTGCCCGCCCACCCTCGCCCCGCAGGCCGCCCCGCAGCTGCTCCCACGATGCCGGTCACCACCTGGTGCATCCATCGAGGTGGCTCGGGCTCCCTACACCAGTGGGCCGCGAGGGCCGCGTGAGGTACGCTCGGGTGACGTGGACAGTGCTCATCACGTGGCTGGTGCAGACGTGCACTGTCGCAGCTCGTTCCAATGCAACGCCATCCAGGACCCGACCGCCAATATCAGTAGCGACGCACCGCTCTGGCTTCCCTGCGTAGTCTGTGCTTGACCCTGTCACCGCCTGAGGTGGTTCGGCATTGGCAAGGATAGGGACTGCGTGGCTTACTCAGAGAGAGTGGGGGTACTGGGATGGTGAGATGCCACGCGCTGTGGTGCCCCCCGTCATGACGGATGCAGCAACCAATGGGGGAAAAAGAGAAAGAATACGGAAAGGCCATCAGCAGACAACATCACTAAGTAGTCTCTTTCTGTGCTTTCCAGCGTCAGTAGTAAAAAAAAGAAATGAGAGAAGGGCCACAGAGTCGTCGAAACACGACGACGCTGCATGGTAGCACCTGGCCCAGCCTTCCTGGCAGTGACTGATAAAAAAATGGAGGGGGTAAGGGGTACATTAAAGATCGCGTGAGAGAAAGAGAGGCGGAAACAAAAGTCGCAGTGAAGCGGAGCAGGACGGAGAAAGAAAGCAGCAGAATACGTAACACAAAAGAGATGCCCGTTTACGAGAAAGAGGACTTCAGTATGGCTTCAAAATGGAGAAGAACGGTAGGTGGGTTGCAGATACTGAGGAGATTTCACTGCTCTCCACGGTGCCTCCGTTGTTGTAGTCGTGTAGTACGACAGCGGAATTTCGGGGCAGTTGGTGTACCCGCCCGCGGTCGGTGGCGTTGCTCCGCGGCGGTAGTAACTAGGGTGCAGCACGAATGACTCCTGTGAACTCCGTCGGTCAAAGGCATCTGCCAGCGAGTTTCCACCCTCGTAGTCGGCGTCACACGCGGCGGTAGTCTCGCCCTGCTGCCGCGAAATCATCTCATGTCTGTGCCGCAGATGGTGTGACGATGGTATCGAGAGCTGTGAGTTCAAGGTGGTCGGCACGGTATTCATGTTCATAACCTGGTCCATCTTCGCTTGATTTTGACGCTGCAACTCTAGCTGAGCAGCCCACATTTGTTGGATTGCTGCTCCCGCCTGTACCTGCATCTCTTCTTGACGTCGCGCTTCTTCCTTCTCAGTTGCAGCTGCCAGGATCGCCGACTGCTTCGCCTTTTCCTCGACGAGACGCCGTCCCTTCCGGTAGCAGCAAAATGCAACGACCCCGCATGACGCAATCAATACAATAGCAAAGACCACAATGATGATCAGGGTACTCTTGCCTGCCAAAAAAGATGCAGTGGCGGCGCTGGAGTTACTGGGTGCCGGGGTTGACGCTCGACTGTTGCAGTAGACATAGTTGCCGCCCAGTACGTCTTGGTGGAGCCAGTCGGTGGTCCAACCAGCGTCGCAATCACAGGTGTGCGTGATCGTGTTCCACACCCCGTGATTGCAGTCCACCTTGGCGTCAGTCAAAGTCATCGACGCCGCCTTATCAGCAAAGCGCACGAGAAAAAAGTGGTGCATTACCCCCATCAACTCACGAAGCAAAAGGGGTTAAAGCTGAAAGCAGCTGAGACAGATAGAGTTCAGTAGTTTGCACGAGAGAAATGAGAGCACGGAAGCAAAGTTCACAAGGAAAAAAATGTAAATTGTACGACGTTGAGGCACCGAATGAGGTGGCAATCTAGTTGGCAGAAGCGGTGAAAGGAAGCCTGTGCGATTTCACATTGGAGAGCAGAAAAAAAAATCAGAAAGTGAGTGCAAAGTGAAGGTGGAAAGAAAGCAGCTACGTTGTTTGCTGCGTGGAGTGAGAGGTATTTCATAGTGAAACGACCAAAGTTGTGCCAAGGCTGAACAGGAGTAGCTGCATTGCTGCGCAGCGACCGCTCTATCTAGCACAAAGTGGGACAGAGAAAACGAAAGCACAGACAATGCTGCCGTATTTACGTTCTATGTGTTATATTGTGCATATTTCTTTTTTTTTCCCCTTCTTCCTTCACTGCTAGTAGAGCTTGCGTTGCAGCCGTGACGAGTCCCTACACTGCCTCGCCTTGAACGGTGGCGGCCCGCATCTCAAGAACGCGCGTGCGAACTTCTAGCGCCTGTAGCTCAGCGTAGTCCTTGTGGACATCGTGCTGCAGCGCCTTGAAAGCAGCTGCCTCCTTCTCTCGCAGTTGCGTGTCTGCAAGGCGCACTTTAGCGTTGTCAAGCTTGGCTTTCGCCTGCATTACTAGTTTGTTCCGAAATAGCCCTTTGAAGAGTGACGCCTTCGTCTCGTACTGCATCAACACCATCTCTTTTGTGCAGTTGCTTGGAGTCAGCTCCAGTACCTTGAAGCTGTTCTGACAGGCAAGAATTCTCTCTGCCTCCTGTGTAGCTTCGTCTGATATTACAAGCGCCATCCGCCACAGTTGTGAAAAAAGGGGGTGCTTGATGATAAGTGAAGAGGTACACGCAATGAAGTAATGTAACTTCCGTTTCTCTTCCGAAAAGAGAGGGCTGAAGGATATGAGAATGGTGGTGGCAGGTGCAGGGTGAGGATTAGCTGGTGGTGAGGTAAAGGAACTTGCACAACTGAAAACAAAGCGAAAAGGCCTTGCATGCGAACATGACGGACGCATGTCAAGCGAGGCATTGCGGAAACCCCGCCATCCTTCAGAAAGAAGGGTGTGGCGTTGGTCTACATCCGTAAAATCCATGAGATACAATGCCGCCCAGGACGTTAGTCGCACGGCGGGCTGCAGAAGGTGTTTCCGCTTCACTAGTGTTCATGTTACGTGAATGGGCAAAGCAGCAGTAGAGGGATCTAACACGGAGGAGGTGCATGAACAGAGGCAAAAAAGGTCACGAGGATAGACGTACGGTTACGAAGAGAGAACGAGAGACTGCTAGCTAGAATCACGTTTACTAACTGCGTTTCACCACAACAGGTTGTTTAGGCAATCGCCAGGGATCAAGTCCATGCCTAAAAAAGAGCCCAGGTGAAGCTGCAGCTTCTTTGTGTAGTTCGTTCTGTTTGTACGCGGATCAACTACCCACTGCACCACAGTGCCATCACTCGAGCATGCGGCAATAACAATTACAGATGAAACGGGCGGCGCAGCCAAAATGCAGATGGAGTTGAAAATATTCATGAAAGAAAAACAGCGGCGACGGGTGACGAACTCTTTGCACACGAAGCACGTTTGTGGGTTAACGACATAAGTGAGAGCGATGGTCTCATCTTCAGATGCGCTGGCAAGCCACTGAGAGTCATCCGTAAATTTTCCAGCTGTGGGGGTGTAATCATGGGCACCCGTGATAAGCGCCATCGGCTGCAGCCGAAGGACATCCTCTCCAACAGCACGAGTGGTGTTGTCGGACCGGGAGCAGTATAGTGCGATGAGCGATGTTCCGCTGGAGATGGCAATGAGGCCGCTGTAGTAGCTTACCTCAAAGAGCTGAATGCTCTCTCCGAGCGAGTAGTCGACCCGTGAGATGAGGGAGCCGGCGAGCGCATCCCACTGGCATATCACACCGTCATCGCCCGTGCTAAAAAGCTGCAGCGCGGGCGACTTTCCACGTGCAAACTTGACGAAACGAACCCAGTCTGTGTGGCCTGCAAAATGGTGAAGGGGCTTTAAATCGGATGTCCATACCGTGACTGTGGCCGTAACGCCCCCGGTTGCGATGTACTTGCCGTCAGGTGTGCACGAGACACAAAGTACGTTTTGCGTGTAGCTGCTAGAAACGCGATCCTCCGCTACTCTCAGATTTCCGCCTTCAAGGTAACAGATGCCATTTGAGCTGCTGATGAGCGTGCCCTCAGGCGTCACGGCCACACCGGAAATATCGCTCGTCAATCTGTTTGGAATTGTACAAATGGGCCACAATGCGTTGCCCTCGCAGCTGATCGTCTGAATACCATCACGCGAGACGGCGATGAGCGCCTCTGTCGAGAACATGTAATGAGCTATCGAAGATAGCCGGATAGAATCCAGTTGTCGATGTAGCAGCAGTGAGCAGAGAAACTGTCGCGTCGAAAAGCCTGGAGTGGGTTTATCCCGGAAGGCTGCGCTTCGCAGCGTGTAGCGGTTGACTGTGTCGATAATTTCCTGCATCCCTTCAGCGTTTCTATTCTTGGGTAGAAAAATGGGCTAATATGACAATCAAGCAAGGGTATATGCTTCTTTCATGACCCGCTGTGTGCAGCCGTAACTGCATTTCTGCCAGAGAATAGAAAGTAACGGATAACTATATATATATATATATATAGATATCGGAAGGCGTGGACGGGACGAAAAGCAAAGCGGCGTGTGGCAAATTGCCGACTGGAGAGCTGAGCGGTGAGCAGGAAAAGGGACCAACTGAGCGGTACAAACGAGACACTCCTAGAGAAGTACTATACATACAGGAGTGCATACTTTTCATAGTACGGCTTCCTATTTTTCTCTGAGGCAAACATTAGCAAAGAGCACTCTGACAGTGCGCTGCACGTGTGCTCCATTTTTTTTTTCAGTTTGGCCGTCTTCACACGATAAATGTGTGATACCTACCATAAGTTGCCTCAAGAGCAACACAGATATCCTCACTTCCAGAAAAAGAGGCGCTTCATCAGTGGCTTCGAGTCAGTGCTCTCTGTAGAGGTAGGCACGGCACTCTGCCCTTTAATAGGGGCCTGCATGCCCATAATCTTACGCTCTTGCAGCGCAACATACGGCTTGTACCGTGTTTTGTCCCTTTCTGGCTGTGGAAGATTGAATTCCCTAATCACACCCGGGTCTGTGACTTTCCATCCGTACACTGGGCATGGCTCACCAGTCAGATAGGGATGAGTACTGGGATTCGGTGGCTTGCCACCTCGAAAATATAGCTTGTTACCGCTCTTGTGCCACACACCCTGAATCATCATATTTAGCACACGTGGTATTTCACTGGGGTTGCGCCTAAGGTTGCCACGAAGCTTGGAAAGAGGGTGAGTGCGATTCAGCCCAATACCAAACCCCGTTCCATCGGCGCCGTGGTCCATCCAGGCAGGCCATTTGTTCTCTCGTAGAATGTTCTTTGTCTTGTCAAAGCGCCCGCGATCTTGGTCATAGGGAGTGTCATGAAAAGGTTTGGCAAAAGGGTAGACTGACGGTGCGTTGTGAAATACGGCCCGCTTCGGGCACGTAGACTTCAACATAGCAAAATCACTGAAATACGAGTGAGAGCAACGAGAAACACAAGTAAAATTTTCATAAGATCGATCACTGAGTACTGGGACTTTTTTCCCCCATTGGTTGCTGCATCCGTCATGACGGGGGGCACCACAGCGCGTGGCATCTCACCATCCCAGTACCCCCACTCTCTCTGAGTAAGCCACGCAGTCCCTATCCTTGCCAATGCCGAACCACCTCAGGCGGTGACAGGGTCAAGCACAGACTACGCAGGGAAGCCAGAGCGGTGCGTCGCTACTGATATTGGCGGTCGGGTCCTGGATGGCGTTGCATTGGAACGAGCTGCGACAGTGCACGTCTGCACCAGCCACGTGATGAGCACTGTCCACGTCACCCGAGCGTACCTCACGCGGCCCTCGCGGCCCACTGGTGTAGGGAGCCCGAGCCACCTCGATGGATGCACCAGGTGGTGACCGGCATCGTGGGAGCAGCTGCGGGGCGGCCTGCGGGGCGAGGGTGGGCGGGCAGGGTGTGAGACAGGACCCGCGCCCGGATGGCTGTCTCGGTGTTGTTGTAACGTCTCTACGGCTGGTTCGCAACACGCAACGGGTCTGTGGCAGGCCGAGGCAGCGTGGAGTTTCACTCATGCTCTATGACAAAGAATAGACAAGGTAAAATAATGGTTTGCTACATAACAACAGCACCTTCACTTTGTTATGCTGTAGGTGAATGATATGGGAATGAAGAATAATGCTTCCTCTTGTCGTTGGCTAGCAGCAAGCGACATTTTTTTTTTTGGAGTCCGGTTCAAAGCCTGTATACAGTGCTAGGGTTCTACATCCAACTAGCTTTTCCATCTCATTTACCATAGCATGTAGAGAAAGGAAAACAAGTTTATGGCCACATATTCAAATCAAAGCGGATACACGCTGCGAAAAAGGTTGAAAAGACCGTCATCAAGGGGTGGCAGAATTGGCGGCGCAACAACCCTGCGCATAATAGGTGCCTGTGATCAGGGATCGTATCGTGTGAAGGTCACCTTGAAAGAAAGCTGCTGATAAGAAAGTGCATCTTCGTTGAAATTTGTCTCATTCCAGATTTGAAGGCCTCCCATAATTGGTAAAGCATACGCTTCCACAATGATGTCTTGTGGATTGTACTGGGTTTCAGCTCACACAACGACAAAGTGGTAATATAGGCCAACCATAATGTTTTTGTACTGACAAGTATACGGATTATAGGTGCCATTGAGGGAAGCGAGGGCATTGAATAGCCCACTGATAGAAATCCAGCTCGTTGTATCGTTTGCAGGGCGTCATTAGCAACGGCTATTCGATCCAGAACAGTAGGTGCGCCATTGACTGTGGCGTTGATCAAGGCAGATATGATGTCTCCAGTCCTGGAGTTACAAATGGTTTGAAGATCAAATTCACTAATCAAAACTAAGCTTCCACTACTAAGGATCGAGAGCAGGAAGCCAGCTCATTTCCACTGATTACCATTACATAGCCTGCCGCCAGCTGGCACTAAAAATCCAGTTTCTCGCTTCAAGATAGCACTCTTACCACTGAGAGTGACAAATGTTCCAGAGCAAATTTTATCACCAGAGAGAGAGAGACCCCGGAGTTGCGGCATGAATATTGCTCGGCACAGTCGCATTCTCACCGGTGAGCGCAACTTCAAAAAACAGCGCAGCGTACTGCGCTAATCCGATATTACCTAGGGGTAATGCTAATCACCGCTTATACTAGGTTTCCACGTATATTTGAAGAGTAGAAAAAATAAGCTTGTAGTACAACAATTGCACTGTTGCACGTTTTCCTGTCAGAGTTCGTTAAGTGCTTGTCACATGGACAACAGTGGGATCGAGAGTGCTCAATAACGCACCGGATACGCTGTGCAGATTCAGTACCAAAGGTACAAACTGAGGAGTGCTGCTCTTGTACCCCATCATAGCCTGCAGAAAGAGGTTCTCGTACTTCTCTAGTGAAAACAACAAGCACATTTGAGCACCATTTAGTGTACATGGCGTGCCTTTTATTGAATCTAGAAAACCAACATTTCGCCCGATTGAGCTGCACGATCCGTCTCTCAATGTGATCGGCAGTCGGAATGGAGACACGCGACGATACGAAGTGCTTCCACTAATGACCACTTATTTCTCTGTTGCCACAGAGTCGCCTACAACATATGACTAACTCACGCCAACCACGGTGGTAGACGAGGGTTGTTCAACTTCTGTGGGTACTTTAAAATATCAGTAAAGCTCGCTAGGATGATTTGTCCTAGCAACGCACGCCGCACTATAGCCTCCCAATTTATTGTCTATGTAGGTTGCATCTTTGTTGCTCATTCGCTGCAGAGAAGTTGTTCGGCCTTTCGGATAGAAGTAGTCCAAATATAGCGTGCTGAACTTTTCAGGGAGGCAGTAGAATAACGCTCTTTGCGCAGTCGTCAAAAATCCTCATCAAGGCAGCAGAAAGGATCACAAAAAACCTCGAGTAATATCGCAAACACACTCGCCTAAATAAGGAGAGTTCAAATTGCGAGCAGCTGGTGTGATGTTCGGCACGTGTGGCCACTCTACCCACACTACTGCGATTGGGTATGCAAATGCAGATGTAGTAATGAGCAACAGAGACAGCAGACTCTGCAGCATCACCGGTATGAGAAACCTAAGCAAGCAAAGTGACTAAAAAACTGTTAGCCAGATATAGACATATCAGTAAGATAAGTGAAAGAGAAGATAATGATATTTGGTACTGAAGTGAAATAATTCCAGGTGCTATAAGCACAATTGCTATGCAGACTGCAGCATAGACTGAAATTCTTGATTTGGCAGAATATGCGTAGCTCATAGCAGCGCTCATAAGAACGATAACAACCACTTTCTATATATTCGCATTGTAGCTTCTTGTTGAGTTGTGCTTCAGTAGAATTTTTATTCTGCGGGTGGTAAAAAAGGTGTTATAGGCTCCACGCCAGAGCTTCCATGAATGTATACAGCTTTGCATCCACAATCGCGCGCTGGCCCTTTGCAGTATATCGCTGGACTGCACTCGAAAGCTCTCCTACCGCGGTATTGGGTTCAGAAATGGGAATCAGAAGAACTTCAATGTCCTCCCCATAATCCAGGTGTTGCTTTGGTTCCTGATTTTCTGCGCGCTCACCGTCAACGTCGAGGTGCACCAGAACGCAACATGAGTCAGTGAGACCGGGTTCTGTAGAGAGGGGCGGTGAAATAGATACAATTCCAGTTTCATCTACCACAAAACCTGTCTCCTCGTGCATCTCACGAATGGCGGCTTGGCCTGGACTTTCGTTGTAATCCACCAAACCTGCTGGAAACTCCAGACAAACTGCATCCACTGGTGGACGATACTGTGCAACAACCACGATAAACTTCTTGCTGCTTCTCCGCACCACGGCACAAATTTCGACTGCATCAACCGGGATTGGTGCCGGAGAGCGTTCAAATGCGCTCATAGGTATGGACCGGGTCGTTCTCTGCACCATTTCCCACTTATGCCCTGGCTGGGCATCATTGTTGCTGTCGGTGTACGAAAGAGAGCAAAGTCGTGTGAACTTCAGTCCAGCCATGACCTCGAGCCCCGTTCTGACGTAGTTGTGCTTCATGATATGTGTTGCTGGCAAAACGAAAAAGACCTAAAGGTGATTTCATACAGAGCAGTGAAGGCGTTTGAAAGTGATCACACCTATATCTTTGGCTGTGCTGAGAAGGGGGAAAGAAAGGTGGGGAGGACCTAGGAGGCGCGCTTGGTGGGTGAAAAAGACAGTGCTTCTTGCCATTGGCGACGGGAAAGGGGGGACGGGGGGCTCACACAGCCCATCGAGCTCTATGCCCATAGGCCTTACCGCCTCTCAGGGGCTCCGTTCCAAGAAACGTACCATAGGTATATGTCCGGTGTCTGGGAATGGGGTCGGCATGCAACATTTTACGCTGGGCAGTTGGCGCCCTACCCCCGCCCTTGGTCCTCATGCGCCTGGGGGGGGGGGCAAGGGCTATGCCGTGCAGGTGCCAAAGGCGCATCCCAAACTGTGAAGCGGCTTCCAGAACCGCTTCTGTTCGCACCAAATAAAGCGGTTTCTGAGCATATCGGACATGCCTTCCGTGCACTGAAAATGACGCAGGGGTAAAGCTGCGTTTCTTCCCCAGCATCATGAAAGCCTTTACACGCTACCGAGCTCATGATTGTCAGCAAACCTTCACGCTCAACTTTTATCAAAAGAAGGCTTTTGGTTCCTGTTTTTCCAGCTTCTCCTGGCATGCGCGATTTCAGCAGCCGATAGGAAATCCATTTGTCTGCAATGTCTGACCTTTTGCATCGCTATGAAAGAACCCATTCTCGTACCTGTTTGTTTTTAAAGGCAATCACCACTCTTTGTTTATCTCATTCCCTTTTGATCCTCTTGATTATTGCATTGGTAACGTTTTCCCCCCTTTTTCCTTCCTACACATCAAAGAAAAGCACAGGAAACCTGAGAAGCTCGCCTTAGGAATGAAGACCGTATCAATTCGTACTCCCGTTCTTCAGCTGCGTAGCAGCTGTCAAATTTTGAGTTATCAGCGCAGGTGGCATCTCATCAAAGGCGACAGAAGGAAAGACGAAGAACTGAAGAGCGTTGAAATCGCTCCTACCTTTGAGTGTGACAGAATAGCCCAAAGCGGTGAAAGTGGCCACTCGGGCAACATTTCAACATGTGTCGATGAGCCCATAGAGCCACTGTCGCAAGGCCTGACGAACACAGTGGAGGGAACACCGTATCGTATCAACTGGTATGACTTTCAAACTGTGAGTCCAGCGAAGCGCTTCACTTACTGGGTATACCGCCGCTTGCGAGATCTGCCACCTGAGTGGCAAGAGTACTATCGCAGCATGGTGTATCAAGAAATCAGCGCTAGTCGGTATGTAAACCAAACATGGGATTGCTTTATGATGGTTGTTGATGGGTATCGCAAGGCTAAATGGGTACTTCGAAAGTACGGCGTGCAGGTCGACGAAAGCCTTATCCCGAGACCATACAACAATTTCTGGGAAGAAACCACACACGAGGAGCGTGTTTGGGCCCATCGACGCTCCCACCAAATGAAAGAATTACAGGCGCTGCAGCGCGATGATGACGAAACAGTATTCGGGGCAAACATGATGAATCGGAACGAAGTGTCATATACGTCAATCAAGAATCTTCAGAGTGGTATGCAAGGCGGAACACCTCTTCACGCTCACGACCTACCTGCGCCAAAAGAATCAGATTTGAGAATGTCGCGTCAGGACGAAGAAATGAGCAGTGCGCTCATGTCAAGCATCGAAGACGACAAGTTGTGGAACCCAGTGCTGCGATCTCGCTTGCATACACAGTTTCAGCGAACAGAGGCAGAATTTTACGGCTTCGAAGATGAAGATGATGACGAACCTGCTGCAGAGATCCAGGGAAAGTGAAAAACTACAGAGTTGTCATGTCGAGCTCACTCACTTTGTTTTTAGCTTCATCCAACGCAAACCCAAAAGGAGAATATATCTGGTAGCAGACGCTGTGACTTGTAATGCTGCATGCCTTGATGAAGTGATAAAGAGAGAGCAATTTGAGACATGCCTAACCTAGCTTAGCTCTCACACATACCAAAGTGGTGGGGGAAAGTTGGACTACCTCTGCGATCTCAAAAAAATGTGTTATGACTTTTTCCCCTCCTATCTCTTGCAGTTGATCGAGACTTTTTTTTTTGCGATACACAGAGCAAAATCACGCACGTTTGATTCTCAACAAATAGTATTCTGTGTAGAACTTTTCCCTTGCGGAAGATGGCAGACCTGCTCTCCCTTCGACAAATTACCGAGCTCAAAGAAACCTTCTCCATATTCGACATAGATTGTGATGGTAGCATTACTATCGACGATTTGGAGCAAGCGTTCAGTTCCATTGGCCACAAACTATCGAAGAAGAAGCTGCAGTCAATTTTACGTGATGCCGACCTAGACTCCAACGGTGTGATTGACTTCCCGGAGTTTCTCACGCTTGTTGCCACGAAGCTGAATGACCCGGAGGAAAAGGAGCTTGAAATGCGTCGCGCGTTTCGTATGTATGACCTGGGAAATACTGGTTTCATTTCTGTATCCAATCTGCGCTTTGTGATGGGGCGCCTTGGCTGCTCTCTGACAGCAGAACAGGCGTTCGACATGATTAGCGAGGAGGATACAGATGGCGATGGGAAGCTAAGCTTTGACGATTTTCGGCGCGTTATGACTGAGGGATGGGGCGCAACGCATTGACTCATCCTGGAAAGCATGGTTTATTTTATTTTTTTTCCCATTTCAGTTTTGCTTGCATCTTCTTGAACATGTAAACTATTGTTCTTGGCCTACTTGCCAAGAGCAGCTCGCATCCACCCCCTTCCCTCAGTGTGGCATCTTAAGAAACTCGTTCTCTCTTTCTTTGAATGCTAGTACTAGAAAAAGAAACATAGAGCCTCTACTTGAGGCAACACATACCAGGCATCTCTTTTGGAGAGGCTTCAAGCGGGGAAAGCTTCTCCCCAGGCTTATTGGGGGGTACCTGTGCTCGCTATACTTCACGTTTTGCGAGTTTTTTTTTCCGCCCATGGGCAGCGCATATGTCCCATGTAGCTGTGTGTGTGTGTGTGTGTGTGTGTGTGTGTATGCATGTATGTCTCCTCAAAGAGTCGCTGATGATGCCGCTCTCTGTGAATCTGTACTGTTTGCCTGACCCGTTATTCTCTTTTTTCAATCGCTTTCTCACAGGAGAGAAGTACTTATTGGCGCAACACTCTGATTTTTCTTTGTTTGCAGATGTAAGACATACACGAAGATACTGTATCACAGTTATAGGTATATGAGAGAGATGAGCAGCACCGCTATGAACATACCAATCATAAAATACGATATCCACGATGTTTTTCTGGTACTGAGTGTTCTGAGGAGGCTACCAGAATATACGAAAAGGTTGCAAAAGGGCTCCTCAGAGGTATCATATCGAATCATTTACAGCTCGATTTGCGCTGCCCGCTGGTACTACCGCTGCTACTCCCGGTACGGAGAATTTGTTCGTTTACTCAACAAATACACTGAATGTATTACTTTGAATTTGCCTAACACCGCACTCCAAGTCGCGGAACAAATTGCAGCGCACGCTTCCCAAATTCGTATTCCGCAGCACCAGCAGCGGCTTCCGCTTCCCATTCTTGTCTCTATCCTTCTTGCGGCGATATGCTGCGTCGCGACGGTGGTTCTCATTGGCGTTGGAGAAACTTGCTGTGGCAAAGCCGATATTGCCGCACTGATACTTAGCTGTGTCAGCGTCTTGTGCTTATGTGCACTGCTTTCACTCATTTACGCATCCTTAAAGTGGCACGAGTGCAGAGGGCAGGAACAGCTTGTTGACCGGATAGTGCGAACAGCCTACGAGAGCATCGGAAAACAGAACTTTTGCAACAACCCGCTGTCGGACAGAATTGATCTCCCAGAGCGAATGACCGTCGAGGAGACAGATGGGTTTCTTCTAGACTCGGGAACCGCACATCGTAACCAGCGGGCTATTGCGATGCTCTTAAAAAAGGCCACCGAAGATGAGTGGAATGCTGCCTTACAGAACAGAGGACTTCCTCATTCTATGATTGGGCTTAACGCCATCTATCAGCATACAATTATTATCATGACGGACTTTGATGGACAGGTGGTACTGTGGAGCGATGGCGCGGCTACCTATTTTGGATTCAGTGCACGAGACGTCGAGGGAAACAACATAAATTCTCTTCTCTATGGCGAACGGTCGGTGGAGCTCTACGCCACAATGACTGAAGCTGCTATGAAAAACTCGCGCCTCTCTGAAAAGGTTCTCACAATGGCACATATGAGTTTGGGGACTGTCTCTATCAGCGCAACGGTGGTCCTGAGCTGTGAGACCGAGTCGAATCAGCCCGTCGGGTTTACTCTTATCGGGTCTGTCCGCTCCGATGAATTGTCGCAGACGCAAGCAGTGCTGCACTCCTTCTTTGTGACAGCATTGTCACAACTGTCTGTCAAGGACAGTCAATTTCGTCAAATTGTCTACTGCCTGCAATGGAAAAACCTGCGCGATTTCTCCGCGCTGACGAGGGGCTGGAGAAGCGCGCACATTCGGCAGCTGCTGTCCGAGGTCATCAAAGGTCGGCAGCGCTACGTGAGCTTCGAAGTCGATCCAAAGGTAACCGAGTTGCCGCCTATTCTCTGCGACACGGTTGGCGTCACTGCTGTGCTGAATCGATCCTTCGAGCTGTTCTGCGCGAAAATCAGCGTTCGCGTTGAGCAAAAGCGCACGACCAGTGCGGTATACCAGCTCATTGTAATTTACCGTCATGAGATGCCCGGGCTCAACCGAAATACCTTGATTGGCATCACCTGCTCTGCAAATGACCTTGGCGGTATTGTAATTGATTCCCCCGGTACGCTGAAGCTGTTGCTGCCCTTCATGATGAAGGATGAGGTAATTCAAGTCTTGCGGCCTCAAGATGCTGCTGCGCAAAAGCCCAATGGCCATGACCCACTCATTGTGCTGCTCTTGGAGAAGAATGGCGTGCACTGTCACAATATATCAGCATCCATCTGGAGCTGCGGTCATTCTGTGCGGTTGGTTGAGAGTGTTTGCAAAGCGTTGCAGGCCATCGAAGAATCGACCGACCTCGGCTGCGCTATCGTCGACATCGACTCGAAAGGTTCTGACCGTGTGGTCGAGGCGCTGCTGGCGAAGCACATCTACATAATCGAAACCTCCGAGGCGCTAGACAGCGTTGCAAAATGTGGTGACGCCCTTCTGAAAAAGCCGATTTCGAATGAGGCGCTTCGTAAGGAGCTAGACAGAGCCATCAATAGGTGTGAGGAGGCGAAGCGGGCCGGCGAGGAGCTGCTGAAGCGGAGAGAAGTGTTTGGAAAGGTGCGAAAGAGCCCATGGACACAAGGCCGTCTGCTCGGGCGTGGCGGGCATGCTGCTGTGTACGAGGCGACTTCTACCCTGACGGGTGGCAAAATGGCCGTCAAGATCATTCGCGTCTCCGGCAACTTTGAAGAGCGTATCGATGAGTTTATGAATGAAATTGAGATTCTGTGTCAGTTGACACACCCCAACATCATTCACTACTTTTACTGCGAGCGGACCAAGACAACCCTCAACCTCTTCATGGCGCTGGCTGACCAAGGTACGGTAGCCGATCTCCTCAAGCGCTGCCCACGGCTGCGCGAGAACCACATCGCGACCATCATGAAACAACTTCTGCAGGCGGTCAACTACTTGCACGAATGTGGCATTATCCATCGCGACGTTAAGCCAGGCAACATGCTCATTTCGCAAGGACAACTGAAGCTGTCTGACTTCGGTACGGCCACTACGAACGTTCGAGAGGGCACTGTTGGCACCATAAAGTACATGGCCCCAGAGGTCGTTGACGGGAAGTCGAGTGGTAAGGAAAGTGACATCTGGTCTATCGGGTGCGTCGTCTGCGAGTGTTTGCAGATCAAGCGCTCTGGTGGGGGCTTGCTTGGCTACGGTGCGCCAGAAGAGTACCCCAGTGATATATCTGCTCAGGCGATCGACTTTATCAAGGCTTGCATGCAGAGAAATCCGTCAGAGCGCGCAACCGCTGGCACGCTGCTGCTGCACGATTTCATTGTACACCTCGACGACGAGGTGTTGCAGCTAGCTGAAGTACCAGCTGAGGCAGTGCCAAACGAAGAGGAGGCAAAGCCACGTAAATCCGGCAGCAGTTCCAGTGACTCCACCATCATCAGCTGGTCCTTCGACTAGTCTCTGTGATCTCTTTTTCTTACCCTACTTCTTGTTTTGCTGTCTTCAGGTGAGCAGAAATTTGCTGTAATGCATTCTCTTCTCCCCTTTTTTTCTTGCTGCCGAGCGATCTGTTTCGATTGGCTTCCAAGGCTCGTGCTGCACTCGCATCTGCACACAGAGCTGCACATTTGCAGTAGCGCTTGAATAGTCAACGCCGTCAACAACAAAAGAAAAATGGCGTTCTGCTGTGTAGCCCTGCAAAGGCGCCTTGAAAAAATAGCGCTAATATGCACACACTTTTGCTATGGGGCGTCCTTTCTTCTCTAGAAAGCGGCGGTGAGAGTCATCTGCTCCATAGGGAAAGCGTTCTGTGTTGAACATCACGTTGCCGCTCCTTCAGGTTCTCTCTCACACTTACGGAGCGGCAACAAGAAGAAGCTTTAGGGGTGTTGTCGAATGGGTTCTCTCACTAACGCGCCTGCTTTTCACACTCCAACACCGCAGAGTCCAATTAGGTGGTTGACTGCCTCTGACACACACCACGACGGCCTTCCAACCGACTCAGTGTTTTCTCCTCTTTTCTCTTCCATCGCTCTCATCCTTTTCTCTCTGACGGGTCCTATGCAGTCCTTCATTCTTTTCTGCGTTGCACACTACCCCCTCCTTTCCCTCCTCCCGCTCACACAACATCCCCAACCTCATTAGTGCGGTCACGCTATCGATTCCTCTTTGTCGCACAATGGTGGTGGGGCAGCCAGTGTCGACAGCACAGGGCAGTTCGCCGAGCCTCTCCACATCTCTGCAAGAGCCTTTCCTACGCTACGATCCGAAAGAATGTTGGCGCAGCGCCAATGGACCAGTGGTAGAGGAAGCACGTCCGATGCTGAGGAACCGATACTTCAACATGGACCATCTCGCCCTGTGGAAGCCGTCTCTGCTCGCGTCTCTCGGCGAAAAATGCCATCGCGCCGTGTATGTGAACGAGTATCATGCGCTTCTGTGTAGCCGACGACTGGTTCTGGTGCATAACAACGGCCGCTACATTATCTTTCCCCCCTTTTGCGACACTCTGAATGATGCCTACGCGGAAAGGGTGTCCGAGAAGTGCACGCTAGTGCTCGCGGCTGTCGCATCTGGCGTCCACGTGGCCCTCGTTCGAGACTCTGACAGCCAGAAACCTGATACCCTCCAGAGCGTCTTCTGTCCTACCGCGTCTGCAGTCGCCTGCATTCATCACCTCGGAACGAACCTCTATGGCTTGTGCTGTGAGAACTGCAGCGTGGAGAGTTTGGCAGTCACGCTCAACAACATGCACTTGCCGCACCCTGGGCTGCACGCGAATGTGTTGCCCAACCGACATGGCTGGGTCCAGGCGGCTTACGACTATCTGTCCCCGAAGAGATACGTGCACAGCCTCTTCGACCGGCACAACGGGTATCTCGTGATGCTGTCGAGTCGGAATGTGTCGCTGTGGATGTACAGCGACGCATTTCATTTGCAGCTCGAGTGCTCCACAGCCCTTCCCCGGGAGGCGGTTCTAGCGATTGTGCCCCTACTGCAGGATGAATATGGAGAGACGGAGGTGGCTGTTCTCATCACCGGCAGCGGCGGGCGTGTGCCGGTGCATTTGCGCACAACGACAGGCAAGCGCGGCAATTCGTGGTCGCTCTCCCTGGGTGAGCTGCGCGGTCTTCCTTGTGGAGTGACGAACACAATGGTCTCACTGGCGTGCGCTTGCGATTCATCGCTGCTTTTAGCGGACCAGCGCACCTCCTCTTTGCTTCTTGTGACGCACTGTGAGCCATTTTGCGAGGCACCTTACAGTTCCATCACGCACGTTGTCACACAGCACTTCCTGGGCAAGCCGATCTGTGGCGTTGGCGTCGAGAAGAGCGTCCGCGACGGCGGCAGCTTTATCACCTTTACTGTGTACTGCGGGGACTCGACAATTGTACGACTGGGTCGCATGCCTCGTGGTCAGCTGCTGCAGCAATATTTTGCGGCCACCGTAGCGGGCGGGATAGATGCTCTTTGCTCGCTTGAGCCGCAGGTACGGGTAGACCTTCTCCTTGACGCTGTACTTTGTGGCCTCCCGATCTCGTATCTATCTCAGTTCCTCGACCCCCTTCTCCACCCGAGGGCGGCGACGGTATGCGCGCTGCGCCTCTCAGATGGCGCGCGTGGCATAATCCGGCACACAATGCGGGGCTTGAGAGAGTTGTCGCGTTCGTGCTTGTCGTTTCACTACTGGGGACTGAAGGAGGAGCTGGCGCAGTCGAGGTCGAGGGTGGAGAAAAGTTGCACCATTCTCACCGAGGTGCTGAACCGTGGTGGCTGGCTGGACTGCCCTACACGGCAACAACTAGCGTGGGACGGAGACCTTCTGGTGCGCGTAGACGGCACGCTCACAGACACGAGTGCTGTGGATGCCCAGGCAGAGGTTCTGCAGCAGTTGCTATCCTCGGTGAGGCACGCTACGACGATCGCGTGGCTTTACGGCTTGCTGTTGGAGACCGGGGCCACCTATCGATTTTCCGACCGACTGGAGGACCTACTGTGGAAGAGCGACCCGGTAGGGGTGCAAGTATCGCTGTGCATGAATCTACTGGAAAGGCGCAACAAGGGCATCACGGACAAGCTCTTGCAGAAGGAGTACGTGCTGCCGCAGCGCTGCCGCCTCGCTGTGACCCTCTTGTCACTGGTGCTGGACAAGTCACTTGAACCTGTCATGACATACACGCGACGGCATATCCTCGACCTCGTGGAGTATGATCTTCTCTCGTACACGACGGACCTCCTCGAGTCAAGTTTCCCCACCTCGCAGCCTCGTATCCGCCTTCTGGTCTACCGCTATCCGCACAATCAAAGTGTCTCATCCGACATCTTGTCTATGGTCGAGGCCATTTCGTCAACCAGCGAGCTCTACAACACACTGGTGACAATTCTTGGCGACGCGGCGTGCGACGGCGAGCTCACCGCCGTCCTGCTCGACTGGATGGAGCGTCACACTCTCGCCGACCATCGGATTTTGACGTTCGCGAAGGTTGTCGCGGACATGCGACTCTGCGTCGACCCGGCGCACACCTTGACGGGGCGCTTCTTTTCATCGGTCAAGCAACAGGCGAACGGAAACGCCCAGCAGGCGGCGCTGCGGTTTGCCGAGCTGGCACGCAGCGATCTGTCTGTACCCCTTGACGGACGGCTGCTTGCTATAGAACACGCCATCGCTGCAGCGCCGTCAGATGGCGATCGACTGATTCAGTTCCTGTTGCTGCTGCAGCAGCAGCTGGCCAGGCTAATCGCCGAGCACCTTACCGTTGGCAAGAACCTCGTCTCAGCGCGCGGCACCGTGGAGGCGGATCTACAGGTGTTGCAGGAGCACTATGTCACTGAGAACTTTCTCTTCGAACTGGCTGGGCGCTACAAAGAGCTGGGCGGGTGCATCATCCAGCTCGACCTGTTGAAGATTCACTCAGACTCAGCTGAGCTGCTGATCACTAATGCGCTGACTGGTGTGCTGACGTTCCTCAGGGCTGTGGGGCTGTCTGCGCCACAGGCGGTGCAACGCGTTCTGCGGGAGTACCTCGGCACCTTTCAGACCTCACTGCCTCTCTTTCCGTTTGTGGAGTTTCTTGCCTTTGATGGACAATCCCCTGCCCGTGCCATTGACGAGCTTGAGAAGGTTGGCGTGCCGCTGCTCACCATCTTTGACACCTTCATGAGCCTGCTGGACGGGCACCGCAATCCACTTTTTCAGATTGGTGACACGGTGCTGGCGCTGGGGCAGCTAGTGCCCAAGATCAGCCCTAATGTTCAGCACATCTGCGCAGCGCACTTGCTAGAGTGCAGCCGGAGCATGCTGGCCGGAGAGCAGCGCGCCGTTGTGTTGTCAGAGAAGGATGTGCACACCATCAAGTACATCGGGGATGACATGCGGAAGCTATCGCAACGGAGCCAGGCAGCATTCTGACGACATACGAGCCACCGACCGGGCTTTAAGCTTCCTTCTCGATGACTGTTCCCGCTCGGTAGTTTTTTTTTTTCGGTTTCGAGTTTGCCAAAAGCAAGGAGGTGCACAACTTCACGTGAGGTGGCCACTTCTCATTCCCTCCTGCTTTGGTTTTGTCTAATCCTCACCACTCGTCAGAGGCGCAGGGCGTCTAATGCATTGTGAAAAACAGAATAGCAGCTGTGCCCTTCTCCAGCGGCGAAGTGCTTCTGTCAGTCTTCCTACCATTTCACCGGAGCACAACTGTGCTTGGCGAACAGTACCGTTTCTCTCTTACATGTGAGCTTCTCCTGCAGAGGAGCTAGTTTTACTGAAGGGGCTTAGGTACTTCCTATGATGGTGCACTCGTTTGATTTGTGTGAGTGTGTTGCCGAGGCTTTTGCACTCAATACTCTCTACTCTTTCCCTTCCCTCCTTGTGCTGTCACTCTCACTTTCTCTCACTGGCTCTCTTAATCTTCCTCCAAATCCCTACCCACCTCCCCCCTTTGTGCGGCCATGTGCTGCTCTCGTCTTTTCTCTTTGGCGCGATTTCCTTCTTCTTTCACTCGCACGCACTTGTGGCATACCCGGCTCCTATCTCCTCCCCACTCGCACCACATCTTCTTTCCCTTCATCCCTTCCTCAACGTATGACATCGCTTATCTGCAGCGTACCCTTCATTTCCCTTTTCGTATCCTCTGTTTCTCTGTTTCTCTGCTTCTCTCCTCCTTCTTTTCGTCTGTTTTCGCTTTATTATGTTTTTGCTGTTGCGTTTCTTGGAAAACCGCCCTTGATAGCACCGGTCGTAGAGGAAGAGCTCAGCCTTTTGGCTACTTTTAATCCCTCTCTTTTCGCCTTCGCGTTTTGCCTCCCTCTTTATTTTCTGGTTGCCGGCTCACACGACTCAATACACTCTCTGACACAGGCAAGCACACACAGGCTCCTTCCTCTTCTGACCTTGGCTGCACCACCCTTCAGTGAAGCTGTGAACATAGACCCTTTCTGACTCCTCAATTCTCTCATCGCCCTTATAAAAAGAAATACATACTAATCTAAGTTCTGTCACACTCACACGATGAGGTTAACACAAGTACACATTCAGCTACATTACTGCTCCTGATCCCCCCGCTCTCTTTCGTCTTCCTCGAAGGTGTCGCCACTGTTTTCTCTACTCAGCCCTCTAGCGCTCTTTGCATATTATTTCCTCTCTTCAGCCTGACTGAGCTACGCTTGCGCGCCGTGGTTTGCGGATCGCTACTATACGCAAATACCCGCATAGGCACGGGCTCCAAACTGTCCACTCAAAGAGGGCTTGTAAGGAGAGAAGGCAGCGTGGGACAGGCGTTCGTCGCGCAAGAAACGTGTTTTGATGACTGAAAACCTCTCTTTTACTCTCTGCCCACCCGATGCTCCGCTTTTGCCTTGCACTACGCGCTGCCAGCGTGCAACGGAAGCCCCACTTGTTTCGTATTGATCTGACGTCGAAGCACACGCCAGGTCGCCTCTACCTCGCCGATCGCGCCGTCAAGTCCACTGCCGCGGATCCATGCTTTGTGTGCCTCGATAACGCCATGGCATGCCAGACAGTGGATTCGAACGCTGCGGTTGTGCTGCGCAGTTGCACAACAAAGGATCGGGAACTCTTTCAGTACGGGCGGATGCGCTTTCAAGGCATGAGTCGTGCTCTTGTGTTTCGTCACAACCACCTCGTCTTTCAAGGCATCGGCGACGCCTCCGTGCAGACTCTTGAAATGTCGCTGCACTATAACGACATTTTCGCGCTACTTGGCGGCATTGGCGCGGACGAGAACATATCGGAGTGGGTACGTGCAGTGGAGAAGGCAGTCGCTGAGGGTGACGTGGAGTATGTAGCAGAGGAGATGCTGTTGCAGCTGCGGTGCACCACGGAAGGCTGCACCTCCGTTGTAGCAAAGATCTCGAAGTTCTCAACAGGCCTGCCCGAGCCGCCGAGCTATTCCCATCCTGTGTAGAGATACAGCACAGGAAGAGAGGCAATATGGCGCTGCTTGAGAGTTTATTTTTTCGCTTGTATTGGCTCTGTTCACTCATGCAAGAAAAAAGGACGCACATAGAAAGCCAGAAACGCTCTGAGAGGGAACAGCAGCGAAGCAAAGGAAATGACCGGATCCATTTCATGTTATGATTGTGACGGAGCGCTCAGCGCTTCTCACTGCGGCACCCTGTACGTTGCGTAAACATACACACGCACACAAAAGCTAAGTAGAGGTGGACAATCAAGTACGCGTGCGATGCTGGTTGTACGGTGGCCAAGCTGCAGTCACAACTCCCTCCCCTGCTCTCCCCTCCGTACACACGCACGTGCGTTCTCAGATTTAAGTCTGTCTTCTGTGACCCAGGGACACACATATGCACTTGAGTAGTTTCAGTCCACACCGTTATTGATCACCGAACCACCACACAAAGCGAGGAGCAGTAGACTCTGTTTTTTCTCTCGCTCTCTCCCCCTCTCGATGTCTCTCTCAGCGATTTTGTTTTCCTTCTCGTTCTCCTGCTTCTTCGCTTAATTGGTAACTCTGTACAGTTCTTTGTCGTAACTTCTCTCTCTCTCGGTTGCTCTTTTGCTCGGAGGCTTCTTATGGGGTTCATTTGCGAGAAGCAGCCGTGCGCTCTCTTCGGCGACCCCCCCTTTCTTTGCTTCACTTTTTCTTTTACTGTGTAGGCTTACTAAGTAGGTGCCCCGCTGTAATGTAGCACTTTTTAGTGTGTCGTTTCTTCAACCTCTTCCCCTCTCCTCTATCAAATCGTGCGCTCGTTTTCCTTCTTCATCTCTTTCTCTCTCTCTCTCCGTATGTATCTCGTCCCCCCTCTGTTTCTTCTCCCCTTGCCCTTTGTGTCATCATCTCACCTGGCCGTTCCTGCTCTCTCCTTTTGATTTCTTCTCCGTCACTCTCCGTCTAGCTTCCTCATCCCTCCCACCTTTTCTTCTCTCTACCTCTCTATGTGGAGTGCTTTACTGTCCTTTCTATTCTTCGCCTCACCCCCATACTTTCTCCTCGCTCAACTCTGTCATCTCTTAGAATGCGAGGTCATCTCAATGGAGACAGAGAATGCAGATGTATGTGTGTGTGTGCGTGTGTGTGTTTGGGCCGTAGGTGGAGGTGCGTTTCCTTGTTGTGTTCCTGCTTTCCCTCCTCACTGCGTTCGTGGACTCCGCGTTGATGCATGCACGTGCGTGTATGGAGTGTAAGTCCCTCTCTTGATATGGGGACACTTCACTTGGATGGATTCGCTCAGCGTTCTCCCTTCCTTCTGTGTCTTGGTTCCCTCTTGCTCTATCGTCGCGCATGTGTGTACCTTTTTTTTTTCGATCTGGCGCCCCCTCCTACAGGCGGTGGGCAGTGATGTGGTACAGGCGAAGCAGACAACAGAAACAGAAGGCATTTATATATGCAACTATCAAGACAAGAAAAATGCAGTAAAAGTGAAAGGAAGACGAGTCGTTTTCTCTGCTCCTTCGTGCTGGTAGTGCATGTTAGGGTCGGCGGGTGAGGACAGGGGCCTTTCAAGTTGGGACGTGCGAGAAAGAGCAAACAGCCAAACTGCACCACGTACTAGCAACAGCATAGTTGAATGGCGTATGGTCAGGCGAGAGGAAAAGAAAGCGAACGCGCTGCCCAGGGGGGATCCAAAAAAAAAGGAAGACTCGAGTACAAAGAGAAATGTAGTCAGGTCGATGAGAAGGAATGGTCTACGCCCATGCCAGCTAACCACACTCAGAGCATGAACAAGAGAGAGGAGAGGTGGAGCAGAGGCAGAACTGAAGAAAAAGGAGACAGTAAGAATGCCGGGCACCTGTAAAAGTGTCTTCTACTCTTCTCCATAGCCCTTTCCGTGTCACACATTTCTACTTCTCCCCTCATTCCGCTTTCCTGCTCTCTGTGTGAAGGCATCCCTGTCTGCGTAGCGATGTGCACATGTGTGTTGTGAATGTGTTGGCCTGTGCGCATGTTTTTTTTACGCTTATAAGCCTATGCCGGAATATTTGTGGATTCGTGTTGTTTGTTTGTACTCTGTTAGACGAACGCCGACAGCAGGCGCAGAAAAAAAAATGTAACGTTCCGACGAAAACTGTGGAATGAAGGCGAAAACGAGTGTGGCTGCGAAAGGTTCAGAGGAAGCCCAAGAAAAAAATCAATGCATTTCTTTTTTTCTGTGTTCTTTGCTGATGCCACCTCGTTTGTCAACGAGACATCGATGTTATCTCGAATGTGCGCTTTTCTCTTGTTTTCATTTTCTCTTTTCCTTCTAATAGAACCTTGCTCAATTCATCATTTCATTTTGCCTCCTCCTTGAACCATGTCTTCTGTTCGCTTTCTTGCCTCGACGCCTTTTTTTTAAGGGTTCGAGTTGTCTTCTCTCCACCACTTTCCTCAGCGTGTGAGCCAAATGAGGACGACGGTGCACTCTTTTCGTTCACTTCCACCCCGTTTCATTTACTTCTTTTATTTCCTTTTTCTTTCTTCCTCTGCCTTTGCATTGATTCGCCTTTTCTTGTGTGTGTGTGTGTGTTTAGTGGTGCATTCCAGGCTCCGCTTTTCGTTTTGAGCATTGTACACTGAAGTGGCACTTTCCTTTTTTTTTTCTCTTCCTTTCTGAGGCTATCTTTACCACCCAACGACGTACATAACCCCCCCTTTTATTTTGTTTTCGACGATTGTATCTCGCGTTACACTGAAATGCGCAGAACCCCCTACGACGACCCCCAAGCCCGTAGTCAGACGGTTGCCCATTGACGTGTTCCCCCTCACACGCGTTTTCTGCAGACGGCAAAATGGCTCTCTTTTCGGCATCGGTTTGTGTGTGTCTCTCTTTTTGTTTTTTTCACGTTGTTGTTCCCCCCCGTTTTTGACGAAGCGATCGTCTGCGGCCAGAGACGAAGAGGGACAAGAATGAGCGCACAAGCCAGCGCCCATGAAGTGCTTGTGTGTAGGTGTTGGTATGTGTGCCTGTATCAGCGTGCATTGAAGATCTCGTGTATCCATCACTGCGTGTTCTCTCATAGTTTTTTCTTCATCCCTCATCACCTTTCTTACTCCCTGCATCTCTCTCCTGGCCAAGTGTACGCATTTTCCCTTAGTTTTTGTTTCGGTGTCTTCCTTCGTTTCGTTCGTATCGAAATTTTTTTCCCGCGTTTGTGTGCTTCTTTCCCTTCTCCAATTATGCTTTGGCGCGACCTCAAGCAGCAAAGGATTCATTTTCGACCTTCTTTACTCCCTATCTACGCTACACGTCTTTTTTCCTTTTTTCATTCCACTATTGTAAGTCATGTTGTCCTTCAGGACTACCACACGCACCATGTACACACTAGCAGACACATGCATCCAACATTCATTTCTCGTCTCTCGCCCCCATTTTTTCTCGTTTCGTTTGTCTCAGATTACCCTCTTTTCTTTGCTTCGGTCTCTCACATAATGAGCGTTGTTCTCAATACCGACCAGACGTGTTGGGCGGAATCCCAAGGCGTTTGGAAGCGTTGTAGTGTACGCACCTCTCTCGTTTTGTCCTCTGTGTGTCTGTCCCTCCTTTGCTAGCATTGGTCGCAACAATTACGAGAGAGGAACGATGCATCTACCCTCAAAAGTAGGCCGAACGTACTGTCTGCGTTGATGGTGCCACGCTACGCTATTGTTTTTTTTCTCATTTCTCTCTCTGTTTTTCCTCGAGGAGTTGCTCTTGTGTGTGTATGTGTGTGTGTATATATATGCCAGAGGGTTTCTTCGCCACCATTCCGCTCCCTCTTCTTTTTCCAACGAACCATATTTTCTTTTCCTTTCAATAGTCGTTTCAGTTGCTGCTCATCACTCACCTGAGTTGGAGTGCAGGTGACAAACGAAAGTAACAACAAGGCGGAGAGCTATGGGGTGTGGCCACTGCAGCATTACCCAGGAAGCAGTATGCCGATGAACACAGAAACCAGAGAAGTATACAAGAAAGGAGGAGACATGTGAAGAAGTACTGTGTGCTCATACATACGCGCTCATCTTCTTGTTACCACCAACGAACTGAACACCCACGCCCGCACCTATCCGAAGGTGCACCCTCGGACTAATAAACCCCCCAAAACGAAAGTGGACCAAGGACAGTGTACCACTAGGTCTGTGTAGACCTCACGTGCTTGATTTGCACACAGCTACAGGTTACACCACCCTTTGGCCAGTAAAGTAAACACCCGTTCCTTCCCTCGATATTTTCATCTCTCCTCCCTATCTTAGTCCCTCTGATCATAAAAAAAAAAAACGCTTTGATTTTCACGTTCTTTCCTCTAGTCTTCGCTGTTCTCTGCTGTCAACTTTTTTTTCCATGCGCTTTTTCGTATGTCGTTTTAGGTGTGTGCGCCTCTGTCTTACGCCACCTTTCGCTTCTTTTTCTTTTCATTTTTGCTGTTTTTTCTTGGGCTTTGCGCTTCTACCTGTGATGAGTCTTGAGGAGGAGGCTCCCTGCCATATGGGTGTATTGCGGTGGACCCATGTTTATGTATGTATGTGTGTGTGTGTGTGTGCGTGTGTGCGTGTACTTGTTTGCTTGCATGTTTTACCACTGTTTCTTTTGTCTCTCGCTGCAACCCGCAGGGTACTATTCCTTGTCCTTTTTCCGTCTCTTCACACATTCTCTGCCAACGTATTTTCGTCCTTTTCGCACTTTCTCCACCTTTCTTCGTGCAGAGAAGCAAAGGGAGGTGCAGATAGGGGTGTGACGGGGCTTACGACGGGGGAGGAAAGGTACAGGTGAGGAAAGGGCGCAGGCAGAGAGGCAGACTGCCCGGTAAGGCCAGAAAGCGAAAGCAACTCGGCGATAAACGACACAAATGCCACCCCGAGAGAGATATTCAATGCCTCTTCTCTTTCTCCTCACTTTCCACTTCACGTCTCACGTCTCCCTCCCGGAACGCTATACAACGTCGATCGGATTCGTTCCGTCTTCTCGCTTTCTCCTCTATTACTACTCGATCCGTATCTCCCCTTTCTCGGGGCTTTCTCTCACAGCGCTGTTCTGTCGAAGCTCTGCATTCAGCTGTTGCTGGACAGCAAAGGAAGACTGCAAGCGGATGCGGCCTTCTCTTGTGGAGTACAGTTTGTTTGTGTCTATGTGTGTGCGTGTGTGCCTGTGGCTGCTCAACTATCTTTGCCAATGGTAAAAAAGGCTTTGTTGAAATGGTTTCTTTCGCTTTTCAACTTTTTCGTTTTATATTGTGTCTCTATATTGACTTGCCTCAGTGTTGGGTCTTTTTTTTTCGTGAGAGGCGGATGCCCTCGAACGCTTTCTGTGCCGTTAGGCAGGAATAGAAGGGAGAGCAGGGCCGCGAAAAGACGCTTGCGCACATGCACAGACTTGCGCGTTCAGCGTGTGTGAATGGCCTCTCGCTTCCTCTTGCACCGTCTTGCTCTATTTCACCTTTCCTTCTTTTTGTTTGCGCCTTTTCCCCACTTTCTCCGCTTTTGTGTGT
>NC_025882.1:1385694-1391661 GCF_000755165.1 Leishmania panamensis
GTGTGTGTGTGTGTGTGTGTGTGTGTGTGTGTGTGTGTGTGTGTGTGTGTGTGTGTGTGTGTGTGTGTGTGTGTGTGTGTGCGTGACGTTCTGTTTGCAGGAGCGGAGCCACCGGCAGACAACTGAGGCGAAAAAAGAGACAAAAACACACACAAGGGGAAATGTGAGCGTACGTGTGAGAGGTCCTACTAACAACGGACCCAAACATGCAACAACAACAACAACAAAAATCAGCTGCCGCTCTTACAGCCCTGTGACACCGGGGCTACGTCAGGCGTATACCACTGCTTGATCTCTCTTTGCGTGTGCATAAGGAGCAAAGGAAGCTGTTTCGAGTTCCTCTTCCATCGTTTTCATTCTAGCTGGCTAGTGCGACACGCAATCTTTGCCCTTTCGCCTCAGTCTTTACACTCTTCTTCCTCGTCCTCCTCGTTCCTTTACTCCTGTGCGACGGGCCACTCTTTTTTTTTCTTTGCGATCGTCACTGTCTCGGGTAGACGTGATTTTGTTCAGCGCTCACCAGGCTGTTGCACGCAGACCAGCTCTTCAACGTCCTTGGCTCGCTTCGCTGCAGAGCTTAGAGGTCTCGCTTTTCGCAAGCCCCCCCACTACAGGTCCACATACGTAGATATCCTCTGTTAATTTCTCTGTGTTCAAGGAAAAAAGGCGGTGAGGGGCTAGCTGGAATTCAAATGCCACCAAAGAAACGTTCCTCACGGCGCCTCACGCTGAATGCTGGCGAGGAGTATACCCTTGTCGGGGACGGCGCCGTGCAAATCACACTCCAGTCGGGTCTGCTGGATGTGGCTGGGGTGATGCTGGACACAAATCGCCCTTACACCTTTTACTTGCACACGGATCGTCAGGCTGTCACACTCTTCACGCTGGAGGGGGCGGCGTGCATGCTGTCGAGTGACAACAAAGTGGATACCCATCGAGGTGTGGCACGGGCGGGCAAGCTGGTGCAGATGACACGACGCACTATTCTCACGGCGAAGCGCACAAAGGTGCTCGTCATTGGCCGCCCCCGCAGCGGCAAGACGCTCGCCGCACACACTCTGTGCAATCTGCTTATGCGCTACGGCAATGACAAGAAGAGCGTGTTCTTGATCGACTTGAATGCAGAGTCGAATTGCCTCTACGCGCCAGGGTGCGTGTCGTGCATCCAGGTCTCCGAGGCACCACTGTGGCCGGGGCTGACGGCGAGCCCGAAGCTTCTGCCACTTTCCCTCTACACCGGTGCCGCTGTTCGCCCCTCTGCGAGTAATGTGAACTCGCTTCTACACTACTACGACCAGTTAAATGAGACAGTCATGGCCTACACTCAGGAGGTAAGCGGCGCTGCGGCTGTCACCGCCTCGCAGCAGTCGGCGTCGCTGTATGCGTCATCTCTCAACGAGACTCGGTCGCACGTCGTCGTCGATGCCCCGGCGCCGCTGGCAGACCTACAGGAGGGTGTCTGGTACAAGAAGCTCATCGAAGTGCTTCGTCCGTCGCACGTGGTGATCGTCAGCAGCCGCGAGGACGGCGAGGAGAGGTGGTCCACCTTTCTGCAGGAGGATGTGCAGCGGGTACTGCCAGATTGTGAGTTTCTCTTCACCGATCCAGTTGCCCACCCGTGCGAGCGTTCGTCGAGTCGTGAACTGATGAGGGAGTACTTCACTGGTACCCCGTTCTACTCTCTAGGCTGCTCTAAAGTGGTGGTGCCGCTCAAATCGCTCATGTTTGTGGAAGAGGCGAGCGAGGGCTCGGGGCCTGGCAGCGCTGACGGCGTCCTTATGCGTGTGGTGCACCCTGACGCATCTTTCCAAGCTCTTGTGTGCGCTCTTTCCCATGCAGAGCTTCTGGAGGAGGCGCCATTGGCCCCGATTGCCGGTCTGGTGACGATTGTCTACGTTGATGAGAAGAACGAGGAGGTGGCGATGTTAATCCCGGCCGCAGAGGAGCCTCTGCTGCGTCGTCTGATCATCGTTCCACAGTCTCGCTACCGCGACACGTTGCGAATGACGAATGCACAGGTGGCGACGATGGAGGAGTGCGTGGCGGTCTAAAGTGAAACTGCTGCTGCTGGCAGTGGCGGTGGTAGCAGTGCGCTCTGCATTCAGTCCGTCTTCTTGTGATACTGCGGTGGCAATGACGGGACGGAGACCGATGAAAGAGTAGCACAGGGGCTTCTGCCTTTAGCGGTTACTCTGTATCTGTCCGTGTTGTTCTGCAGGTGTGCATGCGTGCGCTCGTGGTGGGGACGCCAGATAAAAGTGTACCTCCTCCTGTGCCACGGTGGCGTGTTCTGCCCAACTCCTCTCATCCCTTCTGTGCGACGAGGTTGAGGTGTATGGGTGAGGGGTAGTACAGCAACGAACGAAAAGTCCAAGAGAAAAAAGTGTGCAGAGTTGTGTTTTAGAGAGACGACATACCGTGAGCGCTATGGAAGGCCGTGCCCCCGCCATTCTTGTCTCTTTTTCTCTCTCTCACTCCGTGGCCTCGACGTGAGCCAAGTGAGGAGATGTGCGGCATTCCAGGCGCAGTTTAACACCAGAAGCAAACAGGACCCAGGAATAAAACACTTAAATCCCCCTCCCCCCCTACACACACACCCATACACGCATGCGCATACGGGCAGGGTGATACCTCTTACAGCTGGGAGATCTGCAGAAGCGAGCTTTTTGTGGATTCTCCGACCGAAAGAAACTGTATGTGGTTCCAATGTCGCGACGATGCGATCAGTCGCAAAAGGCTAGGCGTCTAAAGATCCCATCCTGTCGTCAAACGTCGCCACGGGTCTCACCTCTCTCTTCTTGACGCCTCACTTCTATCATCTGACCCCTGCACCGTCGCTGTTTGTGTCTCTTTTCTGTGACGTAGAGGTCCGCGCCTTCACAGACGTCCATACGCCTACGCACACGCAAGTGCGCAAGGAAGAGGGACCTGTGCTCCTAATAGTTGCGCTTTCCTAGGAGCCTTCCTGCTACTACTACCGCCACCCCTCCCCTTTGTTTTGCCGCCTCCTTTTCAAGGTGTGACCTCTCCCGCAGTGTCTTTTCGTTCTCTTCTTGCCGTCACGGGGGTTTAGTGCCTGTGGTGGTGCGTGACGATGCGGGCCAGCGTGCGCGTGCGCGAGACGCACAGGCTAGGATGGCGCTTGCGGGCAAAGCGTGCTGTGGAGAGTGCTATTCGAAAGTATGTTCCCGACCCGCGCGACAATCCGCTCACGGAGGTGCCAATGAGCTCAGAGACTTACTCAAAGACGCATCAGCAGCAGGAGGGTAGCGTGCGCATCGGCATCCGGCCTGGACAGTCAATCGAGGATTACATGGCGGAACGTGACCGCAAGTGGCTCGACCAGCAGCGCCTCATTTTCGAACAGCGCATCAAGGACGACAATCTTCCCACTACGAAGGATGGCCTTCCATTCGTCGGTGCAGGCTCGCGAGAGCACTACATGGACATCGACTCAGCGAACAAGCTCGTACGCACCCCTGAGCCGAAAGACTACGAGATGGATGAAGAAACGGTACTGCTGCGGCGCCAGCTACAGGTGGAGAACGAGGCCGAGTACCGCAAGTTCGTGGCGGAAGCAAAGCGTTCCGACATCGCTGCGGAGGAGACGCAGAAGCGGCGTCGCCCGCACCCTAGTGACCCGAGCTACGACCCCTTCAAGCTGACCCCCGGGTACCGTCCGCAGGATAGCACGGCGCTGGCGCAGTGGCTGAAGCGCCAGCGGGAGTCTGGCAAGTCAGCAAGCGGCCTCTCGCTGCAGACAAAGGAGGGCCAGGAGCGTTTCTACAATGAGGAAAAAATGGCGACGCAGTACAACGCAAACCCATTTGCCAACCGCATCGAGACTCCACGTGGCATGTCGACGATGCGCATCACCGCCTACTCCCCTGACAGCGTTTTCATCAACGACAAGGAGGTGATTGGGTCGTGCATCGTGACGGAGAAAGGCTACTACCACTGGAACGTGGGCAGTTTCGAAGAGGTGAATGAGCGGACGCTGTCGGTGCTGTTGCACATGTACCCAGTGCCGGATGTGGTGTTCCTCGGCACCGGCCGCAACTTGCACTTCATCGACGAGGATCTTCGAATTGCCTTCCAGAAGCGCGGCACTGTGATTCACTGTTTGACGACTTCCCAAGCGTGCGGCCACTTCGGCGTCCAGCTCTCCGTGTCACGTCGCTCCGCCTTGGCGATCATTAACCCCATACCCACGAACGGCTACGGTGTGGAGTGCTTCGGCGACTTTATAGAGAACGATATGTTTTCCTTGTCGGATACCCAGCTTGGCATTTCTCCGATGCGCCAGTTCTCTCCGTCCCTCTTCCGGCAGAACAAGGTTGCCGAGAAGTACAGGGCGACGCAGGGCACAGGCATCGGCCCGCAGTATCACCAACTAAGTGACGGCCGTCTTGTGCGTCCTGGGACGAGCTACACGAAGCTTCGACCGATGCTTGAGCCAGGTGAGACGGTGGACTGGGAGAAGCTACCGTCGTACTACCACTGGTACCCGAAGGAGGAGCTGCACGACTACATCGAGAACACGACGTGGCGCGAAATCAAGGGCAGGCCGACCGGCGAGCCGTTGGAGAAGCGCCTCAGAAAGGCGATCAGCGGCGGCACCTATGAGAAAGATGAGGCCCCAGCGCCAGACCTCATGCCGTGGAACTCGGCCACGATTCCGATCACCAAGTTTCCACATGAGCGAAACGACGAGGAGATCATCGTCGAGGACCCCAAGACGGGCCGCATCATCGGCATGGAGCGCGATACGTATGAGCGCTGGAAGCGCATGATGGGGGAGCGCTGCGCAGGATTGCCTGAGAGTGACCCGGTTGAGTACGATCAGGAGCGCTACGTCACCAACAAGGACGGTGTTGTCTTCGACCTCTCCAAGATGAAGTACCGACCCATCTTCGAGGGACGGTGGAACCCACGCCGGCAACAGAGTACCGGGCGCACGAATCCGATCATGACATAAGCGCTGGAGATGGCGTGTGTGTGTGTGTGTGTGTATGTGTGGGAGCGATGATAAGAGGGCGACGGGGCACTCACGGGAGGGGCTAGGCAGAGTCAGGGAGTGGACGCTGACTGTGCGCAAGTGCTCGTGCTCGTCTTTCCCTAAGAGACTGGTGCTCTTCTCCTAGGTTCTTCTCTAGTCCCACTTGTGCCAGCGGCACTGCTGGCCTCGTGCTCTTGCCCAGGTGTCTCTTGGTGTGTATTCTCTCTCCGGCTTCCTGTTTTCCCCTTCCTGCTCGTCTCCTCGCCCATGCACACCACATATGGCTAGATGACGGAACTGGGAATCTGCTACTGTTTTTTTTTCTTTTCTTTTCGGAGGCTGAATTCGGTGCGGAGGCAATGGGGACGGTAGGAGAGGAAGTGCTGATGGATGCACTGACGTGCGCCGGGCCTGAATAGGAATGGGAGCGGCTTTGCCTCTGTGTGCGTTTTATTGGCGCCAGGTGGCAATGTTTGTCTGCGTAGCCTTTTCGTTCACATTACACTGGCCTACAAACTCGCAAGAACGGAGGAGGGAAGAAAACAGAAATAATGAGGGGAGGCGGCTCAGTGCGCCATTTGAGTGGATAGTTGAGCAGGGGAAGAGGCGTACGGCAGCAGCAGATTTGCCAAGCGTTCAACGTTCGAGCGCTTGATGTGCGTTCACACTCCGGCGCTTCTGTATGATTCTCTGCCATTTGATGTGTAGTTTTTCATCAGTCATTACCGGTGGTGTGCTGCGCATATCTGTGGTTGCCGAGGGACATTTTCTCTGCTCTTCGAGACACCACTGAGAGAGGCCGCTCCATCTCTACCTATTCACTTCAAGTTACGCAGCTCGGTGCTTTTTCCCCCTCTTTCCTGCTCACCCTCCTCGTGCAACCTGCTCTCTCGCTCTCTCATGTGCATTTTTTTCCTTCTCTCCTTGTGCATGGGGTTTGGCAAAGACGAGGACGGCGCACTTTTGCC
>NC_025882.1:1392248-1422871 GCF_000755165.1 Leishmania panamensis
ACCGTTGTGGCCTGAAAGAGGAGCCGCGAACGCTCACCACCAAGCCACCGCTGTGTCCTGGTTGACTCTGTCTTGAAATGGCTTCTGCATGAGCGCGTACGTACAATACTCCGGACGAACTTGAGGAGACCCATGCTTGTCATCGACGGCACAAATGGTCCACTCTTCAGCATAGTGGAGTCGACGGCCGCCATCGCGTACTTGTCGGCGCACTACCCTCAGTTCAAGAAGCGTGGGGTTGGGTGGCAGCTAAGTGTCGAGGAAGTCAGCCTGCTGCAGGCCCAGCTGCAGCGGACTGACGACATACATTTTGCGTCTGCTGACACGAAGGACCAGTTTGAGGTGCTTCGCAAGAGGTACGCACGGGACTGTATCGTGTACGCCGCGCTCACCACAGACCACGGGTACAAGCTCCGCCACGGCAGCCAGTTTGGTGCCAATTACATAGGCTATCAGGATGTTGGATCGCACGGCGAGTGCCTGTTCTTCACAGGGCCGCTCGCTAAGCTCGAGCAGGTGCGAGCCGTGCGCATCGCACGAAGTGTAGGGAAGCGGGCAATGATAGTGCTTGTACAAGAGGGCGAGAGCGGATGCTCGTCCACCGTCACTGTGGCAGACCTCATGGCTGATTCTTTCGCTGACCTTCAACGCCCGCACAAGGCACGTCGAAAAGAGTAGAGGCGCTGTGGAAAGGCTGCACCACGCTCCAGAGCGGTTGTTCGAGGGCTTGTGCTGATGTTACGCACACATTCACTTGACTCCACACCCTCTCTCTGTGCATGTGTGGATGTGTCCTTGCATATCTTCTTTGCGCACGGTGTGTTCGACAGCTCAACTCGCTGACTCCTACACCTCTCTGGTTATTTTTATCTGCTGTGCGTGTGCTTGTGTCATGGTGGCAGTGCGATCCTCAGCATCTTTTTCTCATGCGATGCCGCGAGGTGTTGCTTGTTATGCAACGAAGCGTGACGCCTTTTTCGCCCTGCCGTCACAGTGCTCGTGTGCTGCTGCGGTAGTGGATGGACTGGAGATGACAGCGGTGGAAGTGAAGAACTGTGGTGCACTGCTGGTGCTACTCTGCGCCCTTCACGCACTCAAGAGCAGCGCACAACATGCCCATCGTGGCCAGTCTCACTGTGTTTTGAGCGACGGGCAAGCAACACAGCCTGAGGTATCGAATGCGGACCGCATTGTAGTGGTATCGGAGCCCCAGCCATGGTGCACTCTGCGCTAGCGTCTCATTTTCCCTTTCTGCGCTTACAATGAATGCATCCATGCCCTTTACCAACTTCTTTCTATCACCTCTTATCTCTCTTCTTCCCCTTCTGCCCCACTGCCGCTCTCTCCCTCTAATTTGCTATAATTTTTCTCTCCCCGCCTCGGCGGAGTGGTTCCATCGCTGCGCGCTCGCTATCACACTCTCCTTCCCCCCTTACCTGTCTGGTCCTTTCACAACTGCCATCATCACCTGCAGTGCGAAAAGAGAACATCAAGGACGATGTCCTGTCCTCGCGTTCAGTACCGCCGTCGCATGCACTATGCCACTCGCGGCAACCGCATGAAGATGGTCCGCACCCCGGGCAACAAGCTTGTGATGCAGAAGCGTGCAAAGCGCTCGCAGGGTATCCACACCCCGTGGGTGCTCGGCCACAAGCGCCTCGGTGGCACCAAGGCGCTGCGCCACATCGACGCCCGCCTTGCCTCCCGCCACGAGAAGAGTGTGTCCCGCGCGTACGGTGGTGTGCTGAGCCATGCCCAGGTCCGCGACCGCATCGTGCGCGCCTTCCTCGTTGAGGAGCAGCGCATCGTCAAGCAGGCGCTGAAGGAGCACAAGAAGATGAAGCTCTCGCATAGGCGCGCCCTCAACAAGAAGAAGAGCAAGCAGTCGAAGAAGGAGGCCATAGCGAAGAAGATCTCCACCAAGAGGGTTGCCAAGAAGAAGGCGTCGGCGGCGAAGAAAGCCGCCCCGACGCGCCAGCCGGTTGGCTCTAAGCTGGTGAAGAAGTAAGTAGAGGTGATGGAGGCTGTCGAAGCGCCGCCTCTCTGTTTCATTCGCACGGTTGGCCGCGCGTATGCGTGCGATGTCGTTTTCAGCTCGTTCACTAATTTTATTTTTTTTCCCCTTTTCGCCGTTTTGTGTGTTTATTTTTGATTTGGAGCAAATACAACCGAAAGCAAGTGAACGACGAGGGGAATAGCCCACATCTGCTGGAGCTGCGGGCTGGTCGTGTCGCATCAGGAACGGCTGGCTGAATACGTGTGAGTGACCATTGCCTTCCCATCGCGGTGATTCTCTCTTTTGTGCTTTGAGAGATGCGCCTCCGTGCAGGTGAGGAGACAAGAGTGAGGTGCCACACGAGATCCTCGATTACTGCGGGTCTCCCTTCCTGTCTCGTGGCGGCCATGTGTCGTGTGTGCTAGATCCCCTCGCAAGCACTTCACACATCATGCCCCATGGCATGGCGTGCGCATCTTTTTCCTTCACATGGGTAAGCTAACGTAAGCGGCACTTCTGCTTTATGATTCCCTCCAACGCCGCGCGCTCAACTTTGACTGTGCACTACGTTTTTTGGTTTCCTCCTCCGCTTGAATCCTCCTCACATGCCTGTCAACACAACACACCATTGCCTCCTCCCGATCATGTGCACGCCGCTCACGCGTCAACTTCTTCGTCGCCAACTCAACACCCCGACACAAGCTCAAAGGTCCTCTGACTGCTTCACCATGGGCTTCTTCGATGCTGACCTCAGCTACCCCACCGTGCGCACGGAGCGCATGAAGCACAAGCGCCGTCGCCTTGTGCAGGGCCCAAACTCGTACTTCATGGACGTGAGCTGCCCGCGCTGTCGCCAAGTGACCGTGGTGTACAGTCACGCCACCACGGCGGTGGAGTGCAAGGGATGCTCCAAGAAGCTCTGTCGCCCCACTGGTGGTAAGGCGCTGCTCGTGGAGGGCTGCGGGTACCGCCGCAAGCCGGATCACTAATACCTTTAAGCAGAGGCCATGCATGTGCCACTCACTGTGCCAATGGTGCCTCCTCCCTCGGACCGCATCTGCTCGGTGTGTCGCTGATTTCGTGATTTGTCTCGTTTCGTTTTGAAAGAAAAAACTGCACAAACATCACCACAAAGTCAATCAACCACTTTCCTACCCGATGGTTACAAGACGGTGGAGTGTTGGTGTCGCTCACCACGACTGCCTCAGAGATGGAGGAGGAGGAGCAGAAGCGACAAGAGCAGTGCTGTGGAAGACAAGGTAGGGGGAAGGAGGGGCATGAGGGTCAAGGGGGCATATGCTGGTGTCTCTGCCTCACCTCGTCTTCTTGCCTACCTCTTCTCCCACCAAGGTATGGAAGGGGAGTGGCGGGGGTGACGAGTAGCTGAATACTCACTGACCTCCATGCGCGTGCACCGCCTTGCCCACCAGCTCCATCTCCCTCTGCTCCCTTCAACCCGTTTGTCTCCCCTTTCTGTTGATTACCGACCAAACACGATCATCATCCACATCTTCTCTCCCCATAATGCTCGCCTTCTTTTTCGCTCTCTGATATGCCACCTCATTTTCTCCACCACACAAAACTCCGCACCCAACTACGCCAATAAAACGAACAACAACGTCGGTAGGCTTTTCAAAGTTTTTGTTGTGAGCACGACCATGTCCAAGATCTCCCCGCAGGCTCTGTCGGAGGCCATTCAGGCCGTCCTGAAGGTGGACAAGGAGCGCAAGTTCAAAGAGAGCATTGATCTCCAGGTCAACCTGAAGAACTACGACCCCCAGAAGGATAAGCGTTTCTCTGGCTCCCTGAAGCTGCCGAACGTGTGCCGCCCGCGCATGACGGTATGCCTGCTGTGCGACCTTGTGCACGAGGACATCGCCAAGAAGGAGGGTGTGCCGACCATGAACCAGGAGGAGCTCAAGAAGCTCAACAAGAACAAGAAGCTGGTGAAGAAGATGTGCAACCAGTACGACGCCTTCCTGTGCTCGGAGTCGATCATCAAGACCGTGCCGCGTCTGGTGGGGCCGCACATGCACCGTATGGGCAAGTTCCCGACGGTGTGCTCGCCCAGCGAGTCGCTCACAGAGAAGGTCGTGGAGCTGCGCTCGACCGTGAAGTTCCAGCTGAAGAAAGTACTGTGCCTTGGCACCTGCATTGGCCACATTGAGATGAACGAGGAGCAGCTCCGCCAGAACGTCATGATGGCGATCAACTTCCTTGTGTCGCTCCTGAAGAAGAACTGGCAGAACCTGAAGTCGGCGTACATCAAGTCGACCATGGGGAGGCCGCAGCGCATCTATTAGGCACTGTTGAAGTTCCCCTCTCGAGTCACTGGTGTGCTTGTGTCTTGTGTGTGCGTTTTGGAAGTGTCGCTTCTGTGAGCTGTGCGTGTCTGTGCGTATGTGATGGCGGCTCGTACCACCACCCACTGCCGCCTCACGCGCACCCTTCTTTTCTCCATTGCCCTTGCAGGTGCACCACTCAAACGGCCTTTGTTTTGATTTCTTCTTTCCTCTAATTTCTTTACTTGTCATTCAAGCGAAAAGTCAGCGAGCGCGAAAGAGAAAGGGAGGGCCCGACGGGTTCTGTGGAGCAGCAATGGGCAAAGGTTGTTTGTCCAGGAGGTGAGTGGAGCATGAGGGAAGGGTGACGCGTATGGGAGAACGGAGGAGAGTAGTGAGGTCGTGAGTCTTTCCGGTTCTTTTCTGCCCCTTCCTCCTTGTCTCATGGTCCCTCCTTCGCGTCTACCCACGTCCATGGCCTGCGAGGGGAGTCTGTGTGCGGTCCCGCTGCTGTTGTCGCACCGCCGCGGCTCCATCCCACGTGCGTGATCCCGTTATAGCAGCAAGGCACTTCCTCCCTGTTGGAAGGATTGTCAGCCTGCACGCCGTCCCATTCCAGCATGCAGAGTTTGTGTCTCTGTGTGTTGGTTGCCATGAGGTGGGTGTACAGTCACTGAAGGGCGTGAGTGGTGAAAATGATTTCACTAACAAACTGTACTACGGATGTGCGTCGGCGCTTGATTTTCACGTTCTCTCCTTCTCATCCCACTTCTGCACCTTTCTTCCTCTGTACTACACACCCACCCACTCGGTGCATTGTCTGTGCCACACTCACTCTCGTCCACCTCAATGCTGCTCGATCTCTTCCTTTGTTTTTATTCGTTGACCGCCTACCTCACCACTACCATCACGTGCGTCTCTTCGTTACCGAAACAAGGAAGCAACCCACAACTCTCCCCGTAGCTTCAATCAACTCACGACAAAATGCCGATCACGCAGGAACAGCTGAAGCGCCGTGCCGAGATGGTGCGCACCGGTGGCAAAGGCTCCATGCGCCGCACCACCAAAGCCCACCACAAGAGCACTGGTGATGACAAGAAGGTTCAGGTCACCCTTCGCCGTCTGGGCGTCACCCCGTTCAGCGACATCGACGAGGCCGTGTTCTACCGCCAGGACGGCAGCGCCTACTACTTCTCCAAGCCAAAGGTTCAGGCCTCCATGCAGACGCAGTGCTTCGTGGTGTCGGGTGACTACGAGGTTAAGTCCGCCGAGGAGGTGGATGCCAAGAAGGACTAAAGTTCTTAGGGCTGTCTCTAAACTGCTCAGCTTCTCAAACGCTTTTGGGAACCTTCTCGTTTCCCTCCTCTCCACCAGCCGCCACTGCCCTCTCCGGTTGCTCCACCCTTGTTTCATCCCAGAGGCGAGGTCCTGTCGGGAGAGAGGGCAGATGTGAGGGTTGGGGGATGAGTAGAGAAGGCGAGGAGCAGCACCGCTGGTGGTGGTGGTGGGGGGGGGGGGAGAAGTGGGCAAGATAGATACGAGGGGAGAAAGGCAGGTGGGGCGTCTGTTGTCCTCGTCGTACCGGCTACTGCTTTCCGTCCCTCTCTGCTCCTTTTTGCTTCACACTGGGGTGTGCGTACCTTTTTCATCTTCTTTTTTGATTTCCTTTCCTGTAGCTCATTTACCTGAACGCAAAGTAGACACACACACACACACACACGCACGCACGCACGCACGCACATCTATGCGTGTGCGCCTTGGGAGGCGACAAGGGTTGCCGTCATGGGTTACAGCGGTGGCAAGGCGTCTGCATTGAGGTACACTAGTTTTCTAGTGGCTTTCCTCTCCCCTGCCTGAGGACTACTTCTGCTCCTTCCCTCTCCCCCAATGCATGCGTGCGGAGTGACTGGGCACCTCTTTCGGTTGATTTAGGGGGGCGAGGGGGAGAGTAGGGGGTTGCAGTCTTTTGATAGAGGCTGAGAATAGGGCGAAATTGCTGCGGCAGGCAAGGTGTCGCCTCTCCGTTCTCCTTCGCTTTTTCTTCTCCCCTCGCGCCTGCCAGGTGTGGTGATGTCACTGACTGTGTGTTAGTCACCTTGAGAGTTGAAGCGAGACTCACACAGACGCACATATATGTATGTATACATGTGTGTGTATGTGCGTCTGTGTGCGAGAGGACGACTGCGATTTCCGCTCACCATGAAGGCTTCTCCCTTCTCATTTCCTCCTCATTCCCTAAATCACCCCCCTCCCCCCACCCACATACGCACATGCGAATCTAATGGATGCTCGTTCTCATTGTTGCCGCTTCCTTGATTCTATTCCTTCTCCGTACTTCGCTGCTGCACCTCCTTCCCTCCGCATAAACCCACATGACAACTTCGCCAATCACACAGCAGCACACGCCTATCAAATCATCGAGTTTCTCACGATCTCCCCCCGTTTCACTCCCCACATTGTGGTGCTTCCTTTCCTCCAATCATTCTTCGCCTCCGCCTTTTTCACTATCTGAGGGTCTTTTCCTTCCCCCCTTGCCGTCTCTTCCGCTTTGTCACTCTCTTATCGTGTAGCTCGTTTGTTTCCTCTTGAGTGGTCTCTTTCCACGTGCCTGATTCCCTCCTCCCCTCTTTGCTGTTTGTTGCAGTTTCGGTAGTAACAAGGAAAGAGCGACTGGCTCAGACCCAAGAAGAAGGACAGCAGGCACTCACAGCTTATTTCTTTTTCTCTCTGTTTCCTCCATCTTTTGCAGGCTCGTGCGTTGTGTTGTTCTGCTTCCCTGTACGGCGTGCAGCAGCTCATCCGAGGAAATACAAGAGCCACTCCCACGCATCGAGCACGAAAGGGAAGCCTTTACAAGGCTTATCACGCAATTCGCGGCGCATGTGAAGAGAACAGAGAAGTCTAACATATTTCGAGTGTCGTCTCGTGTGGGCGGCGTTTATCGCCCCCCCTTTTTCTTCACTCCGCGCCTGCTGCTCTCTTGTTGTTGGGTTCACTTCCCATTGTAGCGTTGCTCGCTGTCTCCCTCCTCCTTTGACTGTCTGTCCTTGTTGATACGCACACGTATATTATCAGCGGCCTGGAAGAGGCAAGGAATCAAAATGGACGCAATCAAGACGTACACGTACAAGTCAGGGGCTGTCTACGAGGGCACCTTCGATGGCAACGTGCGCTCCGGACGCGGTCACTGGACTCACCCCCAAGGAGAGACGTACGAGGGTGAGTACGATGACAACAGGCAGAACGGCCTCGGCATCTACATCTTCTCCCAGACAGGCAAGAAGTACCTCGGCAACTGGGCGGCTGGGCAGATGAACGGTGAGGGTCTGTACTTCTTCAACCGTGACGGCACGGCTTACTACTTTGGTAACTACAGCAAAGACAAGAAGGATGGCGACGGCCACTACATGTACGAGACTGGCGTTATGACGACGCAGAAGTGGGACATGGGCACGCTGGTGAGGGAGGAGGAGGCGCCGCCATCCGAGATTGTAGAGTGCGCGGTGAGGATAAAGAAGCTGATGGACGCCGTGCGCGCGGTGGCACCGAAGGAAATGGGCGAGATGCCGCCTCCTTCAGAAGTGCGCACCTTTCAATTCCCGTCCGGCGCCACGTACACGGGCCAGTACTTTGGAACCAAGAAGCACGGCCGTGGCTACTGGCTACACCCAGAGGGCGATAGCTACGAGGGTCAGTTCGACAACAACCACCATAGCGGCTGGGGCGTCTACGTGATTGGTCGCAGCGGCAAGAAGTATGTGGGCCACTGGCGCAACGGCAAGATGAACGGCATTGGTGTGTACTTCTTCAACCCGCAGGAGACAGAGTTCTATGTAGGCTTGTACCGCGATGACGTGAAGAATGGCCGCGGCATGTACCATTTCGCTGAGAGCGGCGCTAGCATGGTTCAGATGTGGGAGAACGGCGTGCTGCGACAGGAGACGGAGGCTGACAAGGCCACCGAGGAGGAGTATGAGGCTGGTATTCGCAAGATCATAGAGACAGTAAAGCCCTTTGCACCGAACTACGAGCCGGTGGGGTTCGCCTCCTAATAGGAGCCCCTTCAAGGGTATGCGAGAGGAAGCCAACGGATGCAACGAAAAGAGTAGTAGTAGAGGGAGCCTGTGAGGAGGCTCTTTTTTTTCTTTTCTCTCTTCCTGCACCCATTAAGCGCACAGCAGCAGTGCTGGATCGTTCTCTGCAGCTCTCTTTTTGTGCTTCTGTCGGTGCGCTCTCGTGTGGATTACCGAGATGGAAATTGGGCTTACTGCTGCATAAGCTACCTTAGCGGTTTCGTCCCCCCCGCTTCTCGTTCCTCTCGGAGACAACACCCACGGGGTCATAGCGGAGGGGCGTCTCTGTGTGCGTGTAGCACGCAAAGGGAGGGGCACTGGTGTTTTCTCCATGTGCGTCTTTTTCTAGTTGCCTCCTCCGGTTTCTCTTTCGCTCACGTATTGCTGATTTTCTTCCGCTTCTATCGCCTCGAATGTGCATGTGCGCACGTGTGTGTGTGTGTGTGTGTGTGCGTTTTGATTGGAGGAGTATACGTGAGTGTGCCTTACCATGGGGGCGGTGGTGCGTGCATGCGTTTGTGCATGTGCGTAGGTGTGGCTCTCTCGCTTGCCTTGACCGGCTCTCTGTGTCGCCTATTTTTGTTTTGTCTTCTCCTGTGTGGAGAGTGCGGGTGTGAATCGTGCCGTTCACGCACTTAAGAGATAGTTCATGCCTCTTCCTATTCGTCCCCACCTCGTGGCACCCGCTCGGTTTGAACGTGGGCAACAGGAACAAAGAATGTGTCTGTGTTGCGGGTGCATGTCAATGCAGTGTCTGTATACGGTGCCCACTATTGAGAGGATGCTGACAACAAGGGCAGTGTGGCAGAGAGGTGTTGCTGCAAGTGGCTATTTTTATCGATTCGCACTGCGATAGCGCATCTCTTGATCGAGAGAAGAGCGGAAAGGCAGCAAAAAGAACAACAGAAACGTAAGAATAACAACGGCGAGAACGACCCCAAAGCACACGAGACACCAAGCATGAAAGTGCTCCAGGGGACTCAGCGAGAGTTTGCAGGGGAGCGAGTGAGGAGGGGCCACCGTGTGTGCAAAGGGCGTTGGACATGAAGTTACATGTGCTGTGACGCTCGGTGCAATAGCGCACGTTGTGTACGCGCCGTTGCCAGCTCGATTTCTCGGGCAACGAGCAGAAAGGTTCCCAGCGGGCCCCCCTGCTCTCCTCATCTCTTAATGGGGCTTTCTCTCCCACTTCCTCGGTGCGACAGCACCGGTACTGCAGAAACGCTTAGGCTTTGATATTGTGTTTTCAGGGTGTTGTGTGACCTTCTCGCTGGCCTCCTCGTTTCTTGTTCTGACTGGGCTCTTCTTTTTCCTCCGTACGCGTGCACTTCCGCGCCCTTGCACACCGCTGTACACTGCCTGTGCTATGCGCGCTATTTTTCCCGCTGTGTGTGTGACTTCTTCATCCTTCTACTTGCCTCATCTATTTTCCTCTCTCCGTTAATCCTCCTCCACTTCATCTCCCTGCTTCCCCCACGTCCTCACCATTCTCACATGGACGCGTGCTGACGTCTGTTTTGGGTCACTCATCTGCAGTACACAAACGTTGCAACGCCCGCCACCACCTCTCATAGATCAGCGTGGGGCGTCACACCCACCCACACCCACATAGGCATACTCTTTGATGACAGTGCTTTGTTATACTGTCTTCGCCTCTGCGTGTTCTCTGCGCCCTGCGCGTGTGTGCATTGAGTGTCAAATGATCTCTTTTTTGTTCTCATTAGATCGCCATCTGCTTCCCATTCAGCAACAAAGTGGCCTTCGCTCAGAGTGTCAAGTCTCTCCAGTTTCGGTTGCCCGTAATTACTTCCACGTCGCCTCTCTTTTCCGTGTCCGCGCTTACTCATACGCGTTGTCTTAATACTTTTCTCGAGAAGCGCACAGGCGCGCGCAGCCACATACATCCACGCACGTGGCGGCCTCTTTTCCTCCCCTATTCGCTTTCCCGTCCTCGACGGCCACGAGGGGGAGACGGAAGCACAACGAGTGAGAGACGCCAACGAGAGGCGAATAGAAGACCCCAATCGAAGAGTAAAATCAGACAAACAGGAGCCAATCGACCACCACCCAGTCTACCAACACGATCAAGACACCCTTGCGTCCGAGCCTGCTGTTGGCGGAGGTGACTTCATAAAGGTTCCTCTGGGTTCTCTTCTCGTTTCCCCCTTTCCTCGCACTGCGCGCCTGTATTCTGTGCTGGGTGGTGACACAACGGGTGGCGCCCTCCCTCCTCTCTCTCTCTGGCTGACATCTTTGGTCCACCAACTCCGCCTTCCGGAATCGTCACTCCATCTTGTGTGTAAAATGAGTGAGTCTAAGCTGATTGGCAAAGCAGAGCTGCTCGCCTGGGCCGCCTACACCACTGGCATCTCTCCTTGTGGCACGTACAAGGACTTGAAGGATGGACTTATTTACCTCGCCTTGGCACGGCAACTTTTCCCTGGTGAGATCGACAACGGCTTTGTGCGCCTACAGCGGCGCGGTGCTCGTGATGCTACCAAGAACTGGTCTCTGCTCACCAGTTGCCTTCGGCGCCATGGGATCCCTACCCACTTGTGTAGCCGACAAGCTGTCGAGCGCGGCCACACACGCCACTGCTTCAACCTGCTGGTTCTCTTCTACTTCCTAGTGCGCTTGGCCCGCGGGGATCAATTTGCGGTGAATTTTGCACAGCCGGTAGATCCTGAGCTCGCCGCTTTCCTGCAGTCACCTGAAAGTCTGCTTGCAGTGGATAGCACAGTGGACGTGGGTTTCGGCAAGGGCAGCACCAGCAGCGTGAGGGTGCCTGCCGTAGCGGACACCGAGGCAGACGGACGAGCGGACTCTGGCGTTCCTCTCAGCCTCACACGCTTGTCATTTCCTTCATCTGTTGCCTCAGTGTCCACGACGGCAGCGCAGGTGGCGCCGATGGCACTGCCTCACTGCTCTACCAGCTTATTAGCTGACAATTCTTCAACTCACCTCACCCCTCTGCCGCAGCGGACGTGGGCATGCGAGTGGAGCTTGACGCGCACTCCCTCGGATGCTGCTGTGTGGCGCGCACCTCACAACAACAGTAGTAGGGAGACGGAGGATTTGAAGCACTTCCCTAGCGCGGCTTACCACTCGACGTTAGCGCAGGGCGTGGCACGAGCACCTGCCCCGTGTGGTGGCGAACTGGCCACGGCACCTTTGTCTCCTCCACCCCCTCTTTTGTGCCCCTCTCCCTTCACCACGCATACTCCTCACCTCTACAGGCAGAACCAGCTGCTGAGAGAGGAGCTGCAGCACGTCAAGGCATTCAGTCAGCTTCTCCTGGAGCAGAAGCGAGGGTTGGAGGTGGCGGCTGAGATGCGTGCGTCTGCCGCTCTGCGCGAGCAGCTAGCGAAGGCGGAGCTCAACCATCTACGTCACGTTCGACAGGTGGAGGCGACACTGACAGCGGCGTCAGTGCAAGACGACGGTGCCACCGCTACTCCGTCGCCGCAACAGTGGGCAGCGCTCGCGCATCGAGCGGAGACTGCAGAGGCCACTGCGGGGCAGCTGTATCGCGAGTGTCGCGAAAGCCAGCAAGCGTACGACTCAGCGCTGCAGCATCTTCGTCAGGTATTTTGCACTATCACTGATATCGCGGCGGCAGCTCTCTCATCAGGACCATCCACCTCCGCTTACGCAGGTGCTGACGCGTACGAGGAGACCGTGACGGCTGCGATGATGGCGCAACTCACCGGGGCGCCTCCTGTGCTAAAGGATGCATTTCATGCGCAACTGCAAGCGCTGTTGCTGGCGCTGGCTAGCCTACGCAGCACCAATGCACGTCTTCAGCAGGATGCAGCATCGGGCCCGCCATCTCGCCACTTCGACGACGCGGGCAGAGACTGCGCACCGAGTCTCAGCGCCTTGCACGCATCTTTCCTCCCATTCGTGCGAGAAAGTCTCAAGACGGCTTGCACAGAGGCGCGCAGCGCCTGTCAAGGTGCGAGCCCGGACGTGCAGTATGCCTTGCAACGCCTCACGCATATTGTTGACGTCCTCAGCAGTGACCTCGATGCAGTGCAGCAGGACGAAGACAGGTCGGAGCAACGGTGCCGCCGCGCGAAAACCACGACGGCTCAAGTCAGTGCAGCGTCACAGCGAGTGTGTGCCGAGGGTGAGACCCAGGGGCAGCAGGTCTCGAACACCCGAGCGGCTGACCTTTCTTGCCTATCCCAGGAGCGGCGTGCGCGGGCAGAGCAATCCCTTCAGGAGAACCAGAGACTCTCTAGACAGGTGCAGGAGGTGCTCACCATGGCATTCTCCCCACATGACTCCCACAGCATGCAGTGGGCAAACGATGAGTTGGTCGCGTTGCTCGGCGCGTACGTAAAAGCTCGCACACCATACCCTGCCATGGAAGAAGCGCTTGCCGAACAAGCGGAAACCATTGCGACGTTGTTGGCAAATCTTCGTCAGCAGCGGGAGGCGCGGGAACGAGCAGAGGCGCAGTTGAGCGATGACGAGCAGCGGCGACAGGTGCTAGAACACAAGTGTGCTGCACTACAGGCTCAGCTGTGCAGTGCCACCGAGAAGCTCGACACGCAGAGATGTGACTCGAAAGCGTGTGCGACAGCCCCGCATCGCGCGCAGCGGGACAAGGCCTCTTCTTCTTCTTCCTTGACCGCACTCGCGATTGCGCCGCTCGCAAAACTGTCCACGATTGCTACACATGACGCAGAGAAGCATATGGCAGTGAGTGATACAGCGCTGTTGGCTTATTCTTCTCGCCACGTCTCGAGCACACCAAACCGCGGCACATCCCATGCGCTGTATTCCTCACCTCACCTGCCCGGCGCCTTGCGCTCCCTCGCCACGTCTGATGACCACGTGGATGATGTCGGGGAGCGCCGCCCAGTCGATCACCAGCACGGTTTTCACACTGATTTGCACCACCATCATGTGTCGCCGTCGTCTTTTCCATCAGCCTCGCTCTCCTTGTCTTCCTCCAATGTCGCCACTGCAGGGGCCGATGTACCAAATGCGCCGAGAACGGAGCAGGCTGTCGTGGGGGCCTGCCTAGCTGCGCCAACTACTTCGCAGGTCAGAAGCACGCGGCTGTCGACAGATCCCCTGGCAGCTGTCTCGGGCCCATCGCTCTTGCTCTCAGCGGCGGAGTTGGAGCGGCGGAAGCAAGCGATCTTGCGCAAGTATGACATGCCATGACTCTGCAGAGAAACTGAAGACGGGGTTGAAAGACGAGGGAATCGACTACGGCTGCCCGTGTACCCCATTTCTCAATCAACTGGTTCAGTGGGATGCAAGCCAACACACCAGTGCGCATTCACACGCACACACGTATATATATATATATATCTATATATCTATATATATCTATATTCATCCAGACTGACGCAGAGGTGTTGAACCTGATGACGTTGCACTCCGCGAAGTCGCCCGCTATCTTCCCTTTCTCTCCTTTCCTCCAAAACACACTTCACCCCAGAGTGTGAGCACAAAGGCTGAACGAAAGTTGAAAAAGAAAATATGGTTCACACGCTTTGAGCCGCGGGAGTCGCACAACCACTTTTCAGGGAATTACAGTCAACAGCTATCTATGAACAGCAATAACAGCCGAAGTAGCTCTATGAAAAGACAAGCGTACTGAACGAGCATGTGCTCAATCACCGCGTCTCACTTTTCTCCCTCTTCCCGATCCTCACGTCTGCATCGGCGTCTCGAGAGAGTGCAGTAGAGGATGTGTTTCATTCTCTATGCTTCCTGCATCGAACCCTTTTCTCTCTCCTCTCTCCCCTTGATCCCTCCGTACCTGCGCCTGCGTGTATGGGCTTTCACCACTTCATCTCAACTGTTTCGTTGTTATTCAGTGGCACTCCTTTTATCCTACTCGTTTTCTTGTCCTTGCGCGTCGATTCATGCGTTCCACTGCTACTCAGATTTCTCTTTTGCTCTCTCTCCTACCACCACCACCACGCTGAACCTCCCGCCCCTCCACTACGCAGTTTCTTTCTCTTTCTACGCAACCACTTGCCCTGAGGACCCAGCCTCCTGCTCGGTACTACTCCTTACCTCTATGTTGCTGTCTCGGAGACTCTCCTCTCTCCTCCCTTCGACTCCGTCGCCACTGCCGCCTAACACCTCCTCACGATGCATCCCCGCAACTATGAGCTCCCCTCTTAAGAGGACTGCGCTCCACAGCTTCCATCTCGCTCAGCAAGCGAAGATGGAGGCATTTGCTGGCTATCACATGCCCATCTCCTATGGCAAATTGGGCGTGTTGAAGGAGCACCTCTACACTCGCCAGGTGGCAGGTATATTTGATGTGTCGCACATGCGCCAGTATGAGGTTCGCAGTACGGACCGTGAGAAGTTCATGGAGTACGTCACTCCTGTGGACCTCCAGCGTACCCAGGTGGGACAAGGGACGCTGACCATACTGACCAACGCGCAAGGAGGCATCAAAGACGACTGCATCGTGACGAAGATGGACGACCATCTGCTGCTTGTGCTGAACGCTGGCTGTAAGGACAAGGATGTCGCGCACATGGAGGAAGTGCTGGATGAGGGTGCGATGAAAGGTGCCGATGTGCGGCTTGTACCTCTGGAGCGCTCGCTCATTGCGTTGCAGGGCCCGCAGGCCGCTGCAATCCTCTCCGAGTTCATGGATGGCGTGCCGGACATGGACTTCATGCACTGTCGCCAGAAGGTGAAAATCAAGGGCATGGAGGTGCAAGTTACCCGCTGCGGCTACACAGGTGAGGACGGTTTCGAAATTGCCGCTTCGGACAGGGATGTTGTGACACTTGTGGAGCTTCTCTTGTCGAGGAAGGCGGAACTAATTGGCCTGGGCGCTCGCGATAGCCTTCGTCTGGAGGCGGGCTTGGGCCTCTACGGCCATGAGATGACCGAGGATATCAATCCTGTGGCGGCTCGTCTTATGTGGACCATTTCGAAGCGGCGAATGGAGGAGGGCGGCTTCATTGGCTACGAGGCCATCAAGAACTTCAGAGACAACGCCAGCAAGGGTGCTGTGCCGCGGCTACGTGTGGGCCTCGTTTCCACTGGTCCGGTTGCTCGCGAGAAGACTGTGATCGAGGTGGATGGGAAGCAGGTGGGCGAGGTGACCAGTGGCTGCCCGTCTCCTTGCTTGAAGAAGAACATTGCCCTCGGCTACGTGGATCGTGGTTTGGCAGCAAAGGGGGTGAAGGTGGACTTGGTTGTGCGGGGCCGCCGCGTGCCTGCTGAGGTGGTCACTCCACCGTTCGTGCCTGCTCACTACTACCGCAAGCCCAAGTAGAGCGACCGTATGCAGACACACACTTTGCTCGACTGACGTGGCGCCAAGGGGGTGAATAAAGGGAATGCGGAGCAGTGACGGTTGCAGCCGAAGAAGAGGGAAAGGCGCACACTGACGCCACACCCCCTTCACCACTCTGGTCCTCGTTTTTTCTTACCTGAGCCCACATCTTTTCTACGTTCCCACTCCTACTTCGTGTTTATCCGAGTCCGTCTCTTTTTGGGTTTCTCCTTGAACGCCCTGCATTGCCTCTTGCACTTTCCAGGGTACGGACTCCTGTATAGATGTTTTGTGTGTGTGTGTGTAGGATTGAGTTTTTCTCCACTTCTGCCGTCTACTCATTCTCAACGATGCCTCAATTCAAAGTCGCGCAATATCGCAGCGGTTATCGAAGGAAATGAACATTGCTGCCCTTCGTTGCCAGCGAGTGTACCCTTCCAAGATGCACACATCTTCCGCCTCGTGCCACCCATACGCGTACCCTCGTTTGCACATAGAAGGTGTACCCCACAGTTAGTCTTCACTTTCCGCATATACCCACCATGTAGGTGTGCTTGTGCACTTGCTTATCCTTAGCTTTTTCTCCCTAAACCTCAGAGTGGTGTCGCTGCTGCGGCTTTTTTCTTGATTTGTGTTTCCCTCTCAGTAGATACCTCAGCGCGTGGCATCTCACCACCCCAGTACCCCCACTCTCTCTGAGTAAGCCACGCAGTCCCTATCCTTGCCAATGCCGAACCACCTCAGGCGGTGACAGGGTCAAGCACAGACTACGCAGGGAAGCCAGAGCGGTGCGTCGCTACTGATATTGGCGGTCGGGTCCTGGATGGCGTTGCATTGGAACGAGCTGCGACAGTGCACGTCTGCACCAGCCACGTGATGAGCACTGTCCACGTCACCCGAGCGTACCTCACGCGGCCCTCGCGGCCCACTGGTGTAGGGAGCCCGAGCCACCTCGATAGATGCACCAGGTGGTGACCGGCATCGTGGGAGCAGCTGCGGGGCGGCCTGCGGGGCGAGGGTGGGCGGGCAGGGTGTGAGACAGGACCCGCGCCCGGATGGCTGTCTCGGTGTTGTTGTAACGTCTCTACGGCTGGTTCGCAGCACGCAACGGGTCTGTGGCAGGCCGAGGCAGCGTGGAGTTTCACTCATGCTCTAATCGCAAAGAATGGGCATGTTGGAGGAGAAAATTGTCTTTGGTATCGTAAAGTGCGGTTACGTGTCTTCTGTGTTTCTTATTCGGCCTTTTTTCCCTGTAGCTTTTCATATCGGGACCCCTTTACTCGCCACCCGTACCCCTCGAGGGCGCCCGGGCTCCTCCTTGAACGATTGTAGGGCAACTTTAAGTTGGTATGTGATTTATTCTTTCGGTCTACTCTCACCCTCTCCAGACACCTTTTCCTCCCTCCACCCTGTTCTTCTTCCTCCCCAACGCATGCCGATGCGAGTTTGATGTTATGTGGTGTACCACGCCGCCTCGATGAAACGCCTTGTTTGTTGTTCTTCTTCCTTTGCCTTTGCCGTCGCGTGCCGTGCGTCACCCCCATGGCTGTTCGCCTATAAAGCAATTCTCGCCTCGCTCTTGTTTCTCTACTGTATATGAATGGAGGCAGCTTGTACTGAGCTGTAGCAGTTGACCATCACGCCGCGGGGCAGGAAAAAGAGGGACAGTGCAGGACATTTTGGATGGAGTCGATTAACTTAGAGGTGTATTATGGAGCACTGAGGAAGCGGCACAGACAGAGGAGAGGGAGACAGCATGATGGGAGGCGCCGGCTTTCGTTCAGTGAAGGATGAGAGTGGTAGCTGGAAGAGAGGCAAACGAAGTTTATTTGAGAAGGAGAAAGACGGGAAAGACATGTTCTGCCACGTAAATTTATAGGCCCCCTTCCCCAGGGACATTAAGGGGAGGGGAGTGACATGAGCAAGCGGTGAGCGTGCAGGTTCTGAATCCCGAGGTAGCACCTGATTTGCTCTGTTCTCTGCGCCTACTCACGCTATTTGACGTATACGTGGGTGGGCCCCATCTTGCTTAAGTTCTCAACTCGCACGCACATCTGTGCCCTGGGTCTTCTCTCTTCTCCTCGCTATTGCGTCATTTTATTATCATCTTATTCGTTGCTTCTCGCTCTTCCCTGCTCGCCACAACTAACGCACATCTACTACCTGCGCACTCGCCTCTCAGTGCTCTCTACCCCACAGCAGCACAGCCATACACACGGTCATGGACAGAGACGAAGGGATTCGCACCTGCACCTTCGGCTCTCTTCTTACCTTTGCTCTACATTCCAGTATTTCCTCTTTACTCTCTTTTGCTACCACTTGAAAAAAAAAAAAGAATGTCGACAGCTTCGCTGTCGCAGAGTCGAGGGCCCTCGTCATCCCCATCCCCCGCTACTCTTCACCAACTGCGCTGCGAAAATGCGATGCTGCTGAAGGAGAAGCAGTTCCTGACGCAAGCGGTAGCCTCAGGGCCTTCCACCTCGGCCCGTGTCAACAGCGTTCGCTATAATGCGGATGCAGTGGAGTTGAAGTTACTGATGGCCTACCAGATGGCGTCCGAGCTTCACGACGCGGAGGGCTGCAAGGCTGCGGAGATGCAAATGCAGCAACGCGTTGCTGAAATGGTCACCAAGGTGAATAAGTTGCGCCAGCTGCTGGAGATGGTTCAGAAGGACGTGCAGGAGGTGTTAGAGGCGAGCGGTGGCTGGGAAAGGCAGGCTGCTGCGTAGAAAATTCTGCTCTGCCTTGATGTGCTGCTGCAGGGCCGCGCAAAGCGTGAAAGAAGGGTGGTTAGCAGTGGAACGAGAGCTTGGGAAAGAAGAAGAGAGGATCTCAGTAGACGGTCTTGCGTTAGTGCTTGGCAGTTGCTGCTAGCCTCCAAGGCAGCCCGCTCACCCGCTTCTCTACGAACCCTTCAGCCCCCCCCCCCCCCCCTTGATGACCCTCTCGAGTGCCCTTTCTGTGGTGCGTTCTTCTCGTGTACCGCTATCAATGCCCCTTTACCGTTTTTCTCTGTCATTCTCAGTGGTTTTCAGTTTGACTCAAGGGTGGTGTGCCAACGAAGGAAAAAAAGATCCGACGCGAGCGCAACAGAGGCGTTTTACAAAGTGAGCCACATCTTTCTGCTCCTCCGTCATCCTCGCAACGGGCGGACACCAGAAGGGAGGATAAAGGGGCCTATTAGCGCTTCACTGTCGCGCCACTGGGTGGTTTTGCGCCAGCAAAAGCCGGCTCTTCACTCAAGGAAAATACTCTTCCTGCAACTTTCCTTCATCCTTACTTGCCATTTATACGCACTTTCACTTCCCTTGTTTGCTCGTTTTTTTTATATTTCGCGCTTCATCATAATGGTTTCTACGCCGGCTCATGTGACACACTTTTACCCACCCCTTCCTTCCAACCTTTCCTGCAACACTGGCTTTTGGCTTGCGCCTCATGCGCTCCTTTTCACTGTGATGGTTTAAAGTTGGTCGAGGCTGTCACTGCCGGTGCGCTCCTATATACAGAGGAGCTCTCCTGGTGGTCCCCTCGGCCCTGTTTTTCATGGATCAAGATCAACAAACGTCGAAGTTGTCTGCTGCTAAACTTTCTCGTTACTCGAACAGTTGTCAAGCGAGTGTATCTCACCTGCTCATCTCTATATGCCACCCTTCTCCTCCGCATTCACTCCTCTCCTCTCAACACGCCCTTTCTTTTGCTTATGATTCTGTCGGCCCTATCTTGATTTCTTTCGATTCACCACTACCCGCAGCAGCCAATCCTCTTCTCTCTGCTCTCTTCTCTTGCGCTTTAACTGCTCAGTGACTACTGTTCACCATCATTTAATTTGCCCTTCACTTTTTTGTCTTTTTTTTCTCCTGCTGCGACTCTCGGAGTCTGCTCCCCCCCCCTCTCTAGCACCCATAGAACTGTGGGCAGGAGTGCCTTCCTTTTCCCGCCTCTCTATTTTGTTCGCGCGTTTCAGTACCTCTCTTTGTGACCATTCAGGGTGTTGTGCTCCATCTTGTCTCCGCGGTCCCTTCACGACCTTGCGGCGCAGTTTCACTTCCTTTCACCCCCTCCCATTCACAAAGCCCCACAGACCTCTTATTGCTGCCTGAAACTTCCGCTCATTGGCGCTTTTTTTTTTCTTTCACTAAGCGTTCTTCTTTTGTTTTCTCCTGGCAGAGTCGTTCTTGTCCTCTATCCGCACCCTTCTCCTTTTGTTTCCCTGCTGAACATCTTCTCTGGCGGGTGTTTTGTTCGTTCGTTTGTGTGTGTGTCTTCTCTCCATCCTTGACTCGCTGCGAGAGTGGAGCAAAAGAGAATGGGGTGCTGCTGTTGTTACCTCTCGGATTTTAGGGCCACCCGGCAAGCTCCTCCATCGCTGCAGAGACGGCCGAGCTCTGTTGAACATCGCTCCTTCGAGCAAAATGTGTTCCATCGGGCAAAGGATGCGACTAAAACCAGATATATCTGCGACATGTGCGGCGCTGATGTCGACCCAATCCTCTTCGACGGCCACCAGGAGGCATGCCGCACAAATCATCTCCGTGCCATCTTAGCCAAGAATGCTGCGCTCCTCTCCGAGGCGAACATTCAGCCATCATCGTCGAAGTTTCACGACGAGGGAGCCACAGGAGACAAGGAGCTGTGCGTGGTATGCATGGATCAGCCTCGCTGCTACGCTTTTCTGCCATGCGGGCACATCAGCTGCTGCCAGGAGTGCACTAAGTCCCTCGATCAGTGTCCCCTTTGTAGGCAGCCGCGCGAGGGGCTCTGCCAGGTTTCCCCAAACGTGACAGCACAGTACGAGTGCAAGCATTGTCACGAGCTCATTGCACCCACACTCTTTGATGGACATCGTGAAGTTTGCGGCCTGCGGCAGCGTCAGATGCGGCGCGAGGCCGAAGAGGCCGCTGCCACCGCTGAGGCGGAGGCCGTGGCCATAGGCGTGCCCGTAGACGATGCTGAGTGTTTGGCTGCGCAGCAATGTAGCGTCAAGACGGCGCTGAGCAGGAGCCCGCCCGTATCGGGTGTTTCCCCACCGCCTGCCGCTGTGCTACCCACAACGGCCGAGCTGACCCGAATCCCGGCAAACTCGCACTCGCACGTTTGCTTGGAGTGCGGCAACACATATAGTCAGCTGGTGGTGTGTGCCCCATGTGGGCACCGCGTGCTGTGCTACACCTGTGCCCGGAGGCGAACGACGTGCCCAGTATGCTTAAGCGAGATTCGCGACACAATTGTGGCATTTGACTGAGGTAAAAGCGCTGCTTGCTCTGTGCCTGCCCTCATAAGGCACGCCCGACACTGTGTTTCGCGTACAGGACGGTGATCGTAATGACGGTGATGGCGCAGAAGTGATCTTGCTTGCATGGGACTGCAGACTTCGCTGTATGTTGTCTCCTCGTTCTTGTAATGTAGTATATTTGGCGCCCAGAAAAGACATGCTAAACGGAGACGAAAGGGGAGAAGCGCGACACCCATGCCGACAAAAAATGAAAATAAAAAAAAACAAAGAGCACGTCGCACAAATGAACGAGCGAGAGGCGCGCTTTTTTTTTTTCTGCCACCCGCACCCACGCCCGACCTCTTCATGGATGCTTGCGCACGTGTGCAGTCGCTCAGTTTTTCTGCTTATGGAGCTTGACGATTTTCGAGGCTTTTTGCTTCTTTTGTTTTCTTTCTTTTTTTTTTGCCTGTGCCGTCACCCTCACACATATTTGTGGCTTCGGCGGAGGCGAACCATTTCAGAGTCATAGCGCGGCTGATTTTTTGTCGTTTTTTTTCTTCTCCTTTTGCCTTTGTTGTTGCTGCTGCTTGATCTGGCCGCAGGTCTCGCCACTGTCGATTCACCTCCGCGCAATGTGTGTGACTTCCGGCGGACTTCAATTTTTTTTTTCCCTCCTCGCGTTTGTGTGCCAAGGTTGTATGTGTAGTCCACTTTTTGACTGAATGTTGGCTAACAACATAGAGCAATCGAAACGGGTGGCGTAGTGCTGCCTCTGATGCGTGTCTTTTAAGTGCTTTCCACCATCACTCTCTCAATCATTTTTGACAAGCTCAGAAAGCGGGCCGAAGAGAAGAGAAGGGAGGGAGGGGGGGGGCACGGGGGGTTTGCTGCTGCTGCTGCCTCTCTTCTGTTGGTGCCCACAAACAGAGAATCTGCTGCTGCGTTTGTGCGGGCTTCCCCTCCCCTCTCTTAGAAGAGCGAAAAGACGGCGGGATGTTTTTTTTTTTCTGCGGCGCTATCCCTTTCCTCCATTTCTCTAAGAGCTCTCTCCTTCTCTTTCCTCTTGGTGTACGTCTGTGTTCATCGGAGACACCATTTGGGGAAAGGGCAGAGAGGGGAGAGGGAGTGCCAGATGTATGCTGTCGTGTCTCTTACTCCCTCTTTCTGCCCCTACACCTGCCCACCACTCATTTTTTCTATCGCCTTTGCGTGTGCGCGAGATAGACTTGGCCAACTAACACCACCCATTGTCCCTTTCGTTGTCTTGCCTTCCCCCTCTTTCTCTCGCTCCTCGCGTTACTTTCTCATGTTTTGTTCTGCTTCTTTGTGAGTCTCGCGTCTCTGCTGTTGTGTTTTCCAAGGCTCTTTTGCTTTCATTATTACTGCCGCCTTCCTCGCCATTATTTCCTTTCCGCCTCACTTGGGGCCTCGCTCGTCCGCACGCTCTCGCCTTTCTGCATACCTCTTTTTCATCTTCCTTTTCGTTTGTTTGCACGTCTTTGTCTCTCGATGTTGGCCGAGTCACTGTTTCTGCGTCCTTCCGGCTGTCCCCCTGTTTCTCTTGTCTACTTGCGCTCATCTCATCTCTTAATCACTTCACCCTTCTGTTTCGCCTTATTTTAGCTCCTCCTTTTTTTTCGTGTTTTGTCTGCCACCGCCGTTGCTCGGGTCGTCTGCGACTCTACTACCTCCACTCCCTCTGTGTGCCTACGGGCATTCCCCTCATTCTTCCTCCAACATTGCTTTGTGTTGTAGATGGGGGAGAATGCGCAAACTGTAGACGGGTTCTCTCTTTTTCTCTCTCTGCGCGTGGATGTGTATTAACGCCCTAGAAAAACGCGTCAACAGAAGCGCTGAGAACAACACTAGCAAAAGGAGGTAGAAAAAAAAGCGGCACGGAGGCTCGACATAGCAGCCCTTCGTACTCACAAGAAGGCTATGCAGGCCTATCGCGGCTAACGTGTACGACTCACGCTGTTTTTACTGTTGTTGTTGTTATTGGTGCGACTTTCTTCGGAAATGGAAGACGCTGGATGCGAGGTAAAAGCGCGGTGACTTTGGCCACACAATTGCTCTCTCTTATCTCCTCGTCCGTACGGTGGCGATTCTCTTTCCTTCTCCGTCTTGCCCTCTATCAGCGACATAAAGGGGCTCAGCCCTCTCATGATGAACACTTGTCTACCTGTCCACGGATATAAGGCCTTTCACATGCGACTTGTGCGTTATGCAACTCCCCACTTTCCTTTGTCTCCTCTAACCGGGCCCTTGTGAAGTATGTGGCCGGGTTTCTCGAGAGATCCCCAACAAAAAAATAAGCTGGATGGTGCATGCACGCTGCCTGCAGGAGCACCTGTGAGCGTGTCAACTCTAGTTGGACTTATGAGCTTCCCTTTCCGCCTTCAGAGGAGATTACCGACTCCCTACAAGGCGCTCAAGAAGGCACCGGCTAGAATCACAGTGCATCATCACACACCCTTTCTCCTCCAACTACCCCATTGACCTGCATCATGAATCGACCAAACTCGTACTCTGCTGCAGAACCACCACCGGCGTCGTCCGCATCGCAGTTTTTTATTATTCTTCTTTCGCTCTAGTCACACCCCACTGGCGAGGTCTGCCGCGTACGAGCGTCCGTCCTACCGCCGCCATCCTCTGCCACAGAGGGGGGAAGGGACAGAGGACCCTCTCCCCGATGATGATGGTATTGGGTGACAGTCGCACCCCCTCCGCCCCGCGATGGACTGTGTTACCACTTGTGTCATCCTAGGATGTCTCGGATGCTGTCGGCACATGCCCCTTCCCATCTTCGCCGCTGCTGCTGGGGAACCTCTGTTACTTCTCCGAGCCGCGGCACGGTGAACGCGTCTGCGGTGACGACCGCAATCCGTTGCAGCGAGACACGCGGCAGCGGCGCATCTTCTTTGGCGCCACTGTAATCACTCAACCTTCGCTGCATCCCAGCCTCTTTTCCTTGTATTGTCGAGACTCCATATCGCTGTACTGACGCGGGGGCTACAGCCCTGCTATGTCTCTGCCGTCTCTGTGCAACTTTGAAGTACAGTTTCGTATTTCCGGCGAGGGTAGGTGATGAATGGCGGTAGGAGGTTACTGGGTGCACGACATCGTACAGACTTTGACGCCGCCGCAAGGTGCCTCGCAGAGTCGAGTAAGGACTATCGAGAGCCGTAGCGAGTCGGTGCTGTATCCCCCGCTGCCACGGCGACCTGCGCTGACGGCTACGCCGATTCAGGCCGCGAATGCGGTGCGAGCACCGGCGCACTACTGGTTCACCTCGCTACATCAGCGATCCCATGCTAGTATTGCTGTGCTAGCAGATGAGAAGAATGAGCGAAGGGAGGCGGCGAGGAGGCAAGACAGCAGCGCTCCAGGCGGGCCTGGTCAGGAAATACGTCGGCTGCCGGTGCCCCAGCCAACGGCGCCTCCCCACTTACCAAACACTCGACCACCTCATCGAAACTTACAGCTTCGCCGCCAACGCCGCAAGAGGACGCGGATCTTCAACAAGTGCGAAAGCGACGAGAGACCCTTGTTCAGCGCGTTTAACAGCTTTTCCTCAATGCACAGGGGCGGCGACAGGAGCTGTGCGACGAGATGGCCGCCTAACCCAAGCACACTCAACAAGAAGAAAGCACACCCGCTGAGGAGCACGAGGTGCTACAGGGTCAGCTGAGGGAGGCCGAGGCGGCATACCAGGAAGGGGCGGATCAGCTCGTCGAGCAGCGGGAGTACTGTGACTCCCGTGCAGTCGAGCACGATGCCTATGAAGGGGAGGAGCAACACACCTTGGCCGATGTGGTGCACGGGGGGCAGGAGGCGTAACAGCTGCGGCAGCAGCTGGAGTCAGTGAGAAGGTAGATGATGGAGCAGCAGCGGCACGCCGCACGAGTAGCCTACGCGCAGGCGGCGCTTGGGGGAGAGGCAGAGCACACCGCCCCTCATCTGGATATGCGCGTGTGTGCGGAGAAGGAGGGAGAACCCTGCTTCACTCTGACAGCAGTAAGTCTTTGCTTGGTGCGCCTACCTGCAGTAGAGCTCCACACCGAGGCGCAGTATTTGCCGATCTCCCTCTCTCCACCTTGTTTCTTTCTCTTCCCTCTCCCCCTTGCTCTGCCTGCTTCGCCCGCACCCATCCTTGCAGTACCTTGAGGCAGCACACTCTCATCGTCACACCTTCCTCACTTTTTTCCCTTCTTAACGACGTTGAGCGCACCGTAGAGCAAGTCCCTATCCAAGCACGTGCATACCCCATTCTACGCGGTAGATCTGCTGATTCACCATCCGCTTCTTTTTCACACTGACTCCTGTTTGCAATCACGAAGCTCTTTCGCCAACACATCATGTCCGCGGCGTCTCTGCCGGCGAAGCTGGAGGGCTTCGTACGCAGCGAGTTCGAAGACACATGCCGCCGTCGATTCTTCTACGGCCTCGCCTTTGACCCCTATGGCGGAACGGCTGGCCTCTACGACCTCGGCCCCACCATGTGCGCTATGAAGAGCAACATGCTTCATTTTTGGCGTCAGCACTTTGTGCTCGAGGAGAGCATGTGTGAGGTGGACACAACCTGCCTTACGCCGGAGGAAGTGTTCAAGGCATCCGGTCACGTCACACGCTTCAACGACGTCATGGTGCGCGACACCGTCACAGGTGAGTGCATCCGCGCTGACAAGTTTCTTGAAGAGTGGAGCGAGGCGCAGATCGCGAAGGACGGCATAACGGCAGAGCAGAAGGACGAGTTTCTGCACCTGCTGCACGACGCCGCCGGCATGAACCCAGCCCAGATCAAAGCAGTCGTGGAGAGGCACGCCATCAAGTCGCCCAAGGGAAACACCTTCAGCGATCCTTTCCCCTTCAACCTCATGTTCGCCACTCACATCGGGCCGGAGGGGGACCGCCTCGGCTACCTGCGCCCCGAGCTGGCTCAGGGCATCATCCTAAATTTCAAGCGCCTGATGGACTCGGGCAATGCCCAGCGCATGCCCTTCGCCGGTGCGTGCATTGGAACTGCCTTCCGTAACGAGATCGCGCCGCGTTCGGCGCTTATTCGTGTTCGCGAGTTCACGCTGGCGGAGATTGAGCACTTTGTCAACCCGAACAACAAGACGCACGAGAAGTTCAACAGCGTCCGCGATGTCGAGATCTGGGCGTGGCCGCGCAACCTCCAGGCAAACAACGAGGACCCCATCCGCATGAAGATCGGCGAGGCCGTCGACGCAAAAGTGATCGACAACCAGACTCTCGGTTACTTCATAGGACGCGTCGCGCTCTTCCTCGAGTCTGTCGGCGTCCGCTTCTATCGCTTCCGTCAGCACCAGTCAACGGAGATGGCACACTACGCTCAGGATTGCTGGGACGCGGAGCTTCTCACCTCATACGGCTGGATCGAGTGCGTCGGCATTGCGGACCGCTCCGCGTATGATTTGACGCAGCACAGCAACGCGTCGAAGAAGGACCTGTGTGCGCGTGAGGAGTACGACGAGCCGCGCATAGAGCGCCAGCTTCTACGCCAGCTGACGAAGGGCCTAATCGGCAAAACGTTCGGCAAAAGGGCTGGCGAGGTTATGGAGTACCTCAACACCGCCCCAGCGGAAGCGTGCGAGGCTGTCCGCGCCGCCCACGCGGCTGGTCAGCCGGCCACTATCGCTCTTCCCTCTGGCGAAGAGGTCTTAATCACGGCGCAGATGGTATCGTTCGAGGAGAAGGATGTGAGGGTGACGGGCTACAGCTACACCCCGAGCGTGATCGAGCCGTCCTTTGGCATCGGCCGCATCCTGTACTGCTTACTGGAGCAGAGCTACTGGGTGCGCCGTGACGATGGTGGAAAGAACGACAAGCGCGCTGTCTTCAGTTTTAGCCCGCTGCTGGCGCCGCAGAAGGTGGCCCTGCTACCGCTCATGGTGAAGCCGGACCTGCTTGCCATCATCTCGGAGATTCGCCAGGAGCTCGTCATGCGAGGCATCTCCGTCCGCGTCGATGACAGCAGTGTTACGATCGGCAAGAAGTATGCCCGCGTGGATGAGCTCGGCATCCCGTTTGCCATCACATGCGACTTCGAGGGGGACGGTAGCGTGACGCTGCGCGAACGCGACACGGCTTCGCAGGTGCGTGTACCCCGGTCGGAGGTGACGTCGGTTGTGATGGAGCTGTGCAACCCTCTCCAGCCCATCACATGGGAGTGCGTGAAGGCCAAGTACCCCGCTCAGACTGCTGCGGTGGAGAAGTAGACCAGGCCCCTGTACGGGGTCGCGTTCGTGTGTGTGTGTGTGTTCATTGTCGCCGTTTGATGCCGGGACCATCACGCCTCTTCGTCTCTTTTGCTCTCCTCTTTCACCCTTTGCCGCTTGAATTCTGGTTCTTTGCCTTTGGAAGCAGTGGTGGCTCGAGCCAAGGGGAGAGGGGGGAGGGACGCCGGCTGCACTTTGGCTGCTTTGGCGGTTGTGCGCGCTTTTGTGTCTCTCTTCTATCGTGTGCGCCCTGTCTTGTGCACGTGCATTCCGTGTGTACATCGGCGATGAGTGCAAAGGACGAGAGAGGGAGGGGGGGGGGTGAACAGACGGACATCCACACACACACACACACACACACTGACCCACTCGGGAAGCAAGCACCATCGGTACAACACATGAGTGTTGAAGCACACCTACGTACGTCTGCATCAAATAACGCATAAAACTGAGGAACTCTGCACAGACAGAGCCTCCCTTTTTTCTTTTCGGATTGATTCTCTTTTCATATGGGGTGTGACCGGGGGTCCTGATGGGCAATGAAAGGCTGGAGCGGCATGCACGCCTCTCAGGTGACTCTTCTTACCTGATGTATCTCTACGCCTCAATCCCTCTCCTCTTTTTCTCTCGGTGTTGTTTCTGGGCATTCGCCTTTGCGGTGATACACCCCCTTTCTCTCTCTCTCATAGCTGTGTGTCTGCGTCCATAGCTTGCTCCTTGAACGAGCGCCACCAAACGACCACTGCAGCAGCAATGAATACGAGAGAGGGATGACCAGTGCAACTCGAAAGCGGCTGCCTTGCTGGGTGCTGCTGCTTCTCGGACAGCAAAAATCAGAACACTGTGCATCGGTGTGAGGCGCTGTAACAGAGAGGGTGTAAAGAGTAAGAAAGCGACTGACGCGCAACGCACAGACGGGGTGGGAAAACCGTCGTGGGTGGAGCACCTTATCTTTGTGTGTGGCTGTTAGCGCTGCGTTCGTTGCCTTTGCGTTCGGCCACGCTTCTCTTTCTGCTTCATTCACCCGCGCACCATCTCGACGCCCCCCCCCTCGACTGCCCCTCCGACGCTGCAGCTCGTTCTCTCTCTCGATTTGACGTCCGCGAACGCATAAACGCGGCTGTTCGTCACAAAGATGGCAATGCGCCATGCAGGAGAGACAACAAGAGCGACAGGAGCAAAGTGAAGAAACCGAATGCGATTAGCAAACAACTGGATAAGTCGCGCACTCTGATGTAGCGCAAGCGGCCTCTGCTTCGCCATCCCACGCGCAAGGGCTGCTGAGGGTGCTGCTGCTTTTGGCAATGGAAGATGTGCCCCGTCGCGGCCACTGCAGCTGCTTCACCCTGCGAGTAGAACGACGTGATCGCGCATGCAGCAGACGCATCGGGAATCAGGGATAAGAAGAGTGGAGACATTGGGGAAGATATCTGCAACCATGTGGATGTATATGAGTCAGAATGCCCTTTTTTTTCCTGTAACCCCTTCTCGCGTCCGCGCCTTTTCTCGCTCCTTTCTCCTTCCGCCATCTTTGCCACATTCACCCAACCACCTCGTCCGCCTGTTTCTTCCCTGCGATCCTCACAACTTCTGTCTCTACTGACTCATGTCTGGCACACATACACACTACTCGGTTACCATATTGTTGATACACACAATCGAAAGCAGTCGTGTTTCGTGTTTGCTGTACACACGCGCCTTTGCCAAAGTGGCAAATTACCGCCGTCTCTTCTTCTTTCATCTCTACCCTCTGTGTCGAGTTGCACATTCTGAGTGTCTTTACTGTACGTCGCTCTTCCCGCTGCTGCTCTTCGGGCGTTAGCGTACGCTTCTCTCTCTGTCTCTGCGCGCGTATACCCAACTATATTGAGAGCGGGTTTCATTTCAGTCTGCATGTTACTGCGCCAGTGAGGCAGCCTCGCGTGGAGCTTTTCCCCCCTTTTCCCGGTTCTGTGTGCCGCGTCTCGCCAACGTGAACGAACACGTCGATTGCTGAAAGTTGGGTGCTGAACTTGTGCATACAGAGACCCATACGCCCGTATACAGTCGCGTCGGATCAATCTCGCCTCCCCTCAAGCATTTCAGAGAAGCACGCCCCAGCAAGCGAGCAGCGCTGCTGGCAATAATGTTCAATCGCCTCTTTGGTAAGGAGAAGCAGGTGCAGCCGAGCCGCGGAAATCTCGGCGGCGATAAGAACACTGCGAAGACGATGGAAGACATGGACGCGGCCATTGAGCTCCTGGAGAAGCGTGAGGCAGCTCTGGAAAAACGTATAGAGGGCGAACTGACCAAGGCGAAGCAGCTGTATGCCAAGAAGAACACCCAGGGCGCCCTGCAGTGCATGAAGCGGAAGAAGATGTACGAAGAGCAGCTGGTGAACATCGGTGCACAGAAGCAGAACTTAGAGACGCTCAAGTTCACAGTGCAGAATCAAAGTATGAACCACGAGGTGCTGCGGGCACAGATTCGCGCCAAGGAGGAGCTGAAACGTTCCAACAAGAAGATGAACGCCGACAAGATCGAGGACAATATGGATGACTTGATGGAGGAGATGGACAAGGCGAACCAGGTGAGCGAGGCTCTCCGCCAGCCGTTAGACACCAACCTCGTTGACGAGGATGAGCTAATGAATGAGCTGGAGATGGAGCTGGACGGGATGAACCTCGGGGAGGTCCCAGCGGTCGACACGAAGCTGCCTGAGATGCCCGCTGTGCCGAATCAGAAGCTCCCGGCGAAGCCTGTTAAAACCAAGACGCAGGAGGATGAGGACGCCCTTGCGGCTCTCGAGGCAGAGCTCGCCTAAAAGGCTCGCTAGGAAGGGGAGAGAGCGAGGGCGAGGGAATGACGCGCGATGCCTGCAACACAGAGGAGTTTGGCAAGAGGAGCTGGACACACGGGGCTGGGGGTACGCCGTGCCCCTCACCCAGGTACCAGCCCACATCGTTCGATGCTTCTCTTTCTCGCCGTCGTCTTCTCGCTGCACCTCAGCAACGCCGTTGCCCTCCTGATCCTGTCTCGCTTACCTTTACTGAGTGCCGACACACTCCTGGTTTCTCTGACAGAAAGCATGACCTGCGTCGCTTACCTGGTGCTTTCTTTTCCCTTTACGCTTTCTCCTTTACTCCCTCCTCTTCCCTTCGCTGATCTTTGAACAGTGTGTCAACTTGGTGTGCGTTCTGCGTGGAATTCGTGTACGCGTGTGTCTCTCTGTCCGTGCGTCTCTCCGTGTGTGTGTGTGTGTGTGTGTGTGTGTGTGCGTCTCTTCGAGTGTGTCGTTTTTGTTCCACATTGATGTCATTGCCCCGCCGTTTGGACAATTTTTTTTCCTCGCGCGCTCTCTACCTCTCCTTTGCTTCGTCGTACTGCTGCTTTGTGTGGGTGCGCGCTTGCGCCTTTCACGTTCTTTTAATTTGTCTCTTTCGCTCTTGAGCTTCGCCTTTTGCTTCCTGGCCTGTCAGCACAACGTTCTCTGTTGTTCTTTCCTCTTTTCTTTTTTTTTTTTTGCACGCTCTTTGTCTGTCTTTTCCCGAATTTTTTTTTCGGTT
>NC_025882.1:1422981-1502215 GCF_000755165.1 Leishmania panamensis
TACGTTTTACTTTTTAGTTTCGTTCTTTCGTTCGTCCTTCGTTAGTACGTCGTTCCGTTCGTTTCGTCCTTCGTCGTCTCGTCACGACAACGTACTTCTCGTTGTTTCGTTTCTTTCCTTTCTTTTCTTCTTTTTTTTTTGCACGCTCTTTGTCTGTCTTTTCCCGAATTTTTTTTTTTCGGTGCACTTGCCTTCCTTGCTTGCTGCCGCTTTGGTCCTGGACTGTATGCCTGCTGCTTTGCCTTGTCTCTGTGCTTGCTGTCAGCTGAGGAATGTCCCTGTTTGTCTCTCTCTCTTCTTCACGTCCCATCAGTTATGTTTTCAAAGCATGGACTCGCCGGCTCTCTCTGTAACCTGTTGCCTTTTGCTCTTGTTCCTCGCGCTTCTGCTGTCCCGCGACCACCTCTTTGTCTCGCCGCCTTCCTCCCCTTGTACTCCTTCGCGGCTGTCAATGGGTTGCAGGTGGCCTACTCCTTCATCTCGCTCGTATCTTACAAGGCAGCTGATGCCTGTCGCGTGGCACAAAAGGCTAAGAAGAAAAAAAGCGGAGGAATACGGAGGCGCGGATGTGACGCCGCCTTGTCGTGTCTGAGCCTACTTTTTCCCTCTCTCTCTTTTGCTTGTCTTGCTGCTTTCAATGGCATCGGGCGCTCATCCTCTTGGGTTTTTTTTTTTCGTCACCAGCAGCGGTGGGGAGATGATCTCCAATACGGCAGCCCCCCTCCCTTCATCCTCCCGGGGCAGTGTTCTATCGATAGGCGCGTGTCTTTATTTTGTTCTGTCTGAGGCGATGCGCTGGTTTGGCACGGAGCAACAGTCTCTTTCCTTCTCTTGAGAAGACAAGCAAGGAGGTAAAGCGTGGGAGAACATAACTACGGGCAGCTGACGGATTGATGAGGTAAGTGACAGCACAGTATCGGAACGAAGAAGGAAAGTAGAGAGCAAACGAGAGAAGCTGGAGGAAAGCGCTGTTTAGGCTTTCAAAAGTGACGCACGCCATTGGTCACACTCTCATACACTTGTGGTCTGGTGTCATGCTTCAGCCAAGTACTTCTCATCTTTTTTTTTCCCTTGTCGAACTTTCTCTGCGCGATGGTGAAGGTGGGGGTACGCAGGAGGAGGCAGGAGAAAAGAAAACGAGCAATGCGCGCCGACGCAGTCACAATGTATATGTGTGCCATCGTGGGTGTAGTTAGTGATTCATTCGCTTCTCCACCTGTGTGACTCTGTGAGTAAGCGTGAGTAACGCGTCAATCACGCGAGGACAAGCTGAGACAAAGAACAAGAACAACAAGGGGTCACCCAAAGGAGGTGGGGATCGCATTGACGGAGTGGATGAAACAGGCTTGAAGAAAGAGTGAGAGGTGCAGTGCGTGTGTACAAAATGCGTTGGCACGTTATTCGACTTCCCTCTTCCTGTCTTATTCCCGCCTTTCTGCCTCCGCACTCCTTCCCCCACTCTGCTAGCCGATGATGGCATAGAGCGTGTGTGACTGCAGGCTGGTTGTGTCTCACCATTCACGCTTTCCAGAAACGGCAACAAGTACGAGGTATGGCGGCTCATCCAAACCTTCGTTAGACAGAATCCTCTGAAGCCGCCGTCTCCGTGCATGTGCGTGCTTCACTTCACTTTTGCTTATACACAAAATATGCACAGCCTTTCCTCTTTCTATCGGATTTTTTTCTCCCCTTTCCCCTCTGGTGGCACACATACACACCCACACCCACACACACGCACTGTCGATCGTCTCTCATGGCACACGAGTCACTTTTTACAACCCCCCTCTCTCTCTTAGACGTCTTTTGCGCTGCTTTCTGCTTCCTTCCTTCCTTTCCTCACCCAACTTAATCCCACCTTCACGGTTGCTGCGATTGCTCACCAAGTCGCACACCCACCCAGGCACCCAGGAAGGCGTTCTAGCTAGCTTTCTCTCTTACTCTTTGTGTCCCTCCCACTGGCTATCATATTCCCTCCTCGCTATTCTCTTTCTCTCTCTCTCTATTTTTTTTTTCCTTTTCGTTTTTCTGTTCCTACCGCAACCGCTACGCATCATCCTGCGCTTCTGCTATCTTCTGCTTCCTTTCTTCCATTGTTTCCTCGTTGCCTATTCGCGCTCGCCTGGTTCGTCGCTTTGTACCGTTTTCCCACTCCTTTGTACCCCCCCCCCCCCCACCCCCCTCACCCACTACCCCCTCACCACCACCCCACCTTTCCTTCCTTCCTTCGCTTGTGTCGCTCTCCGTTCGAGTTCGCCAGGCGTAATTCAATACCGATCACAACACGAAGAAACGAAACAAAGACCAACACGCACAGCCCACATATCCCAAAGACCCAACCGACAGGTGAATCTTGCTATGTCGCGTGCGTCCGCTGATAACTCCGTTGCTACTGCGCCGTCGTTGAACCGCGGTCTCGGTACTACTAGACCTGCGGCACCGGCCATGCAAGACCCCTCTCGTTCCTTGTCGCTGCCGTATCCCCGGCCACGTCGCCGCTGCCGCGCGTGCTTTGTGGCAATGCCACCACCCACTCGTCTGGGCTTCATTGCTCTCCTTTTTGTGTTGCTGTACGCCAGTCAGGGACTCTCTGCGGTGCCGGTCGTTGGTGGGCTGCGTGATGGAATGAGCGGCACCGCCACGGCAACAGCCTACGTGCGCCACTGCGACGCCACCTCTTCAGCCACGCCTCCCGGGTGCGTGCGCAAACTGGTAGTGGACCTCACCCTCGACGATAGTACTCTCGCTGGCGCCATCTTGGAGACAGAGGTGACGGTGGAGCACGCGTTGCACCAGTCGCTCTTCCCCCATGATGCAGCGTCTGATGTTGCTGGCGCAGCCGCCACCTCGCTTCAGGTGTCCCTACCGCCTATCAGGGTGGCACTACGGCGCAGCGCCGTGCAGGTGCGCTACATGCTCACTTACCTACGCACGTTCCCGGCGGCGTTGCGAGATTATGTGAAGGTGCTGCATACGGCTATGTCATGTGACGACGGTGTCACTCGCTGCCCCTCCTACACGAGCATGACCGGGGGTCTTGTATCAGCGCCGCTCGGAGTGTGCTGCCTCTGCATCGGCATCGAGTGTGCCCTCACGAACGAATTCTGCAACGTCTCGATGCGCGGGCACTTTTGTTTCCGCACCGGCGCAGCCGGTAGTATCTGCGTACAGAACGAGGGCATTGTGTACCACGGATGGTCTGTGGGATCGCCGCTTCCCTACTACACGCTCCGCCTATCCGCGAGCGGACAAGGTATCGCACAAACTACACTGCAGCTCACGACGGACGCCCCTTCGGCGCAGGCCGGTGCGTCTTTTCTGCACCTTGTGCAGACCTCCGGCGTTTCGCCCGGAGAGGGGGGCACTACGGTTGATATTGCTGGGCGGGTACTATTCGTCCCCTCTGCGGAAAGCAGCAGCGGCAGCACCAGTCACGTGCGCGACGACGATCCCGCAGAGTGGCTACTTCTACCGGCTTCACTTGTCAGCAACTCCGGCAACGAGTGCGATAAGGTCGGCATCTCACCAGACTATTTCTACTCCCAGTCCAGCACTACGCAGTGCAACGCGCAGAAGGGGACGTGCGTGCGGCATCAGCTAGCCGACTACCGTGAGGAGGACCTGGCGCAGATCGCCCAGGGCAAAGGCGGGCGCTACATCGCCGCCTTTCTCAGCATCTTCACGCGGCAGAGGGTGGGGCAGCAGGAGTTCCTGCTTGAAGCGGCGCAGCGCATCGGCGGGGCAGTGCTGCGGTGGACAGTTAATGCGGATCAACTCGTGTTCAAGCTGTTTCCGGTGAGCGGCGTTCTGGACACTGTCAGGTTTGTCAGTGGCACCGGCGCCCTCTACGTAACGGTTCGCAACAACAACACCTACGGTGGCCTATACTACGTTGCCGTTGCTCAGTGTCAGAGAGCGCGCGTCTCCGACTGCGCTAATGATGGCGTGACGTCCGAGTGTGTCCGCGAGGCTTTGGTGGCCGGCGCTAATACCTCCTCAATGTTTCAGTTCAGCATGATGAGCGACCCGGCAGAGGAGACGGGGAGCACTGCCTCATGCACTGTCGTCTTGCGCGACGCGGCTAATGCGCTGCTGGCCTCCACAAACGTTTCTTGGGCGATTGAGGCAACCACACCGGCGCCGAATCTTCCCAAAGCAGAGCAGTGCAGGCGCTGCGTCTTCAGCGACCTGCGATGCTTCTTCAGCACCGTCTGCGAGTGGCAGATGCTCGTATGGACAGCGGTGGCCGTGACGGTGACGTGGGCACCGTACGCCATCTTGGCCTACTGGCGCATGGTGTGGCACTTTGGTTCCAAGTATGTGGCGTGGCTTCAGTGACACCAGAGGTACGTCGCTTTCCCTCTTCCCGCTTCGGAAATAAGCAAAGCAGGTGCTGTCCTCGCCCATGCGCTGCGCATGCATGACTCTCGTCTCACCCCGCACTCCCCACACCCGCATACAGACGACCAGCCACGAAGAGGCATTGGCGCTGTGCCTTTGACTTTATTCCCCCTGCCACTCTTCTCCTTTCTTGGTTTCTTCTCGTCGATTCTTCCTTTTCGGCAATGACAACGTTCCTCTTCGTGACGTGTGCTCACTTGTGTGTCCAACGTGAGGAGAGGGACAGCGAGTGCGTGCGTGCGCACGCGCATAGGTATGTGTGTGCGTGTGCGTGCGTGTGTGAATACAAGCAAAATCAAGGAGAGAAAGAACGCAAAGAGGCTTGGGCTCTTTTTCGTCGTCATCTTCCCCATTTCTCTCTCTTCTTTTCATTTCTTCGCACACACACTGCAGTGTCTTCATATAGCACATATCCGCTTATTCGTCATAACCTATGCATACAGTAAGAGAGAGAGAAGAGATAGCCTGACGTGTGGCGTGTGCAGATGCTGTAGATGGTGCCTGGTGCGGCCTTGATGAGGCATTTGTGCGTCTGCGCTTCTCTCTTGCGCAGGTGCTGACATGAGGGAACGGCTGTTGCTACTGTGTAGCTCATGTTGTGCACTCCTCTGGCGACATCATTAGCGTATGTCTTGACTCTCATTATTCCTCTGTATCTACTCGTTTTGTCTCTCCCTCTACCCGTTTCCATGAATTTGTACGTGTGTGTGAATATGTGACCGCCCCCCATACCGCTCCTCCCCTCCCCCCTCATCTGTGGCCCTCACTCTCTTTGAAAGGTGCAGCAGCAGAAGCAACAGTCAAACTCCCCGATCAGCCCTCTTTCCCCGGGGTCACTGCTTATCATAGATCACTCATCCGCGGACTTGCGTTTGCACGTCACACTTCTTTTTTTGTTTCCGAGTATAGACATAAGTGCCGCGATCGAACCTAAGCAGATAAACTTACATGTTTTGCTCACCCCGAAAGGTTCTGTCAGCAGGGGTAGATGAAAAACTGGCACGCGCCTACCATACTCACTCCCCACCTTGTCCCACTCTCTCCCGCTCCCTGCGTTGAGGTTCAGCGCTGCTGAAGTGGAGTGTCACCTCCTATTTGCGACGGCAGGCAGCGCCAATGGGGCGTCCTTCAGTCGTGGAGCGATACTTCGCTCAGTGCCAGGCGCACCACACTCCACCACGCCCCGAGCTCATTGCCGGTTTCCGCGACGGCGTGATTGATGTAAACTTGGCGGAGATTCCATCTGCCGACATCCGCCTCTTTACGTGTGCACTCTTGCGCACGTCCGCACCAACTGGCTTGGCGCAACTGCCAGCGGTGCCGCCGCACAACTCTTTAAGACGGCGGAGTCGACAAGACGCTGCCTCAGCCAGCAACACTTTTTCTCAGCAAAGCGCAGGAGGCGACTTCTCGCAGACACAGTTCGTCAAGCTGCATTTCTCTTACCACACCACCTTGCCAGCGGCGCACCTCTCGCGCGGCGCGGCCTCGCCGCCTGCGTCAACGACATTGCTCTCCACAAAGAACAGGTCGACACTGCAGTGTCTGCCGGAGGCTGTGGCGCAGGCAGTGAAGGAAAGCGTCGGCACCCTGAGCTCCTTCGCCTGGTGCGACATGCCCCTCACTACTATAGCGGCGCGTGGTCGTGATCCGTTGCCACAGCGAAGAGGCGGTGCCCAAGTGCCGCCGTCGCTGACGCACGTTCTCCCCCTGTGTCATCGTCTCACCTCCTTGCGCCTGGACAGCGTCCCGCTCTCGCATGCGCAGTTCATGCAGCTGACAATGTTCTCTCCCAAGTCACCTGCTGCGTCGGCGGATGGCGGCGTGGCGTGGCCAGCGCTGGAGGAGGCGAGCTTCGTGAGGTGCGGGCTGACAGATACGTGCAAAGTGGGCCTCGTGCACCTCTTACGTGCCGCCGTGACCCTTTCGTCGGGCTCGATGTGGCAGCGCTCGCTGCGGTGCAGCTACGCGAATCCAGATGATCGACCGTTGCCGCAGCCAGCCGCCAGCACCTTGCTCCTCGGTTACTCGTCGATGCGGGGTCTAAAGAGGCTGGATGTGAGCCAAAACCCGCTGGGTGATGAGACAGCTCGTGCGATCGCGACCGCTATTCCTGGCTCTCCCCTACGCTACCTTAATGTGTCCAGTACGTCCATTACCTGGGTGGGCGGCTCCTTGCTAGCTTCGCCGCCGGTGCTGGAGAATACTGCAATGGAGCTGGTTGACATGAGCAGCACAGGCATCAGCAAGATGTTTGCACACGCTGAGAGTGCTGCCGAGACGAAGATACTGGCGGAGTCTAGCGTCGTGGCTGGTTTCCGGGTGGTGGCGCGCGGCATGGGGCAGTTGCTGATCCTGCGAGAGTCGACTCGCTCGCCTCAGCAGCCGTGGCCCATGCTCCTCACCACTTCCCCCATACCACAGCCGTTGCCAGCACACGCGTCAGGGCTGCCACCCGTGAAGTCCCCCACGCCCACTCCGGCCTGCATGATTCAGAGGGAGACGGAGAATGTGGCACCGCCAGCGTCGACCAAGCCAGCGTCGACCAAGCCAGCGCCATTCTTCAACACTGAGGATCAACACAGCGCACCACAACTTGCCCATACCGTAGCTGCTGCTCCGGGGCCAGCTGTGAGCCCTTACGGACTCTGGTGGCCCCTGCTCGCCAGTTGGTACGCTGCCCAAGGCATCATGGGCCCCGTAGGTTCAGCCGCTGTCGCGGCAACAGGTAACTCCGCTGACGCTCCGGGCAAAGGGTACGTACCGGTGCCAGTTCCGTTTCCGATGTTTGCGCCTATGCCGATGGCCTTTACCGCTCCTCACAGGGCGGATTTCCTCCTTTCCAGGGAGACCCCCGCAGCCTTCACTGCTTCCCCCGCGGTGGGTGCGGTGGCTGAGGGTAAAAAGCCTTGTACAGAGCGAGGAGCGTCCACATCTACCCCTGGTGACCCTCCCGACGCAACCCCAGTGCCATTAGAGCCGTTGCCCCCGACGTCCTCTGCTGGCGAGAACAACGATGAGGCGGGTGGCGAGAGTCTCACGGGTGGACTTGTGCATCCCCTCGACTCTGCGTCGACAGCCTCCGAAACCTCGGCCTGCAGCGCGAGCGCGCCTGATGGCCTTGTGCACCGGGCGAGCGAGACCGCCGGGGACCGCAAATTTCTCCTTGGCCTCATCAGCCGCCTCGAGGGGTACGAGAGCGACATCGCCGAGCGCCTCGAGACGCAGTACCAGCGAACGACAACGCAGCTGACTTTGCTGGAGAAGGACATGCGCTTTCGCCTTCAGCAACTTGCCGACACGGATCGCAAGCAGCAGACGGCAGCGGCAGACCGGCAAACGGCCTTGCTCGAGGCGCTGGCTGCTCTCCGCACTGAGCCGGGTGCCGTGACTGCGGAGGGCATGACAGAAGCGATGCTGCCGCAGCTCATGCATCTGATAGAGGTGGGGATGGAGAAGGTCCAGGCGGCGTTGGGCGCGGAAGGCGCTGTAGGCGTGAAGAGCGCGAAGGATGGAGAGGGCAAGGCATCATCCCCGCTGCTCCGCTCCAGCGAGGTCGCCACCCATGTCGGTGCGGCGACGATCACGGACCGTGATCTGGTGACGACAGCAAGTCAGCGTCTCAAGGAGCTGGGCTGGTGAGCACTCCGTACGTCGCTCTCTTTTCTATGTGCTTCTGTTTTTTCTCGTACTTTGGTAGGCCGCCCATTTATGGATTCGTACCGTTGTTCGACTCTTCCTACTCTTTCGACTGCAGCAGCGGGTGTGTCTGCGTGGTATGGCGCGCAGACGCACCCGCACCCATGCGATACGGACACAAATACACACTCACCCACCCACACACACACCTGCAACAACGTCTGCGCACCGACATATGTGTAATCGTACTGAAGTGAGCGAGGTGCCACACTTGCGGGGTTGTAGGCCGCCTCTCCCGCCTTTCTTTTCTACTGCTGCTTGTTCTGTGGGTATATGGGCCCACGAAGTAGCCGCCTTCCCTCTCTCGCCTTGTGCACTTCTCCCTCTTCTCCGTTTTTCTTCTCCCTCTCACGCGTACACGATGGGTACACCTGAACGACTTCAACCCAACTGATTCACAGCCGTATCACTTCTACTCAACATACCTTCTCTGTTTTTTTTTTTTTTGCCCTTTCCTACTCTCTCTCTGCGTTTGCCTGCCGCCTTTCTTAGCGAAAAAGACAAGAAAAGCACATCTATATCCCTCGTACCTCCGCCACAATGACGTCCGCCGTGGACCTCGAGGGCGTGGCGCTTCACGGCCACATGAAGGGTGTGACGATGCTAAAGTTCAACCGAGACGGCGACCTTCTCTTTTCATCTGCCAAGGACACGAACTGCAGCGCGTGCTGCTGGCAGGTAAAGACAGGCAAGCTACTCGGCTCCTACACGACGGTGGGTCAAGTGGAAGGTCGCACGTACGACCCGGCCATGGTGGCGCTAGATGTGAACCGTGAGTCCACGCTCTTGGCGACTGCCAGCGCGGGTGAGGAGGTGCTGGTGTGGAGTGTAGAGTCTGGTGTCCTGCTCGGCTCCGTGAGCCGTAGCCTGTCGTCCGGCGCCAGCGTCGGCTTCTCTCACGATGACACGCTGATGATGGTGGCCACAAAAGGCCGCTCTAGCACGAACTCGGCGATCCAGGTGTACAACGTGCCCTTCACGGTACCTAAGGCCGGTGAGGACATTGCCCCTGTCAAGACCCCCTTCACTACCTTCTCCACCTTCGAGACCCCTGACACCATTACGTGGGCTGCCTGGGGGCCGACGAACGAGACGATCTACTATGCCGAAGGCGGCTACATGAACATTCTCGACGTCGAAGCGAACAAGGTAATCCGAAGTCGCCAGATCCACGAGGATGAGAACGAGGTGATTAACCGCTTCAGCTGGGACCCCAACTATCTCGCCTTAGCCACTGCCTCCACCGACAAGACGTCTCACCTCATAGACTTCCGCGACCTGGCCACCATTCAGGTGTACCGGAGCGATGTCCCGGTGAATGATGTGTCGATCAGCCCAAACGCTGACCACGTGATCCTCGGTGGTGGCATGGATGCTGCTGCTGTGACGACACAGGGTGGGCAGTCCATTTTCGAGGTGAAGTTTTTCCATAAAGTGCACGGCCACCAGCTCGGCCAGCTGCGCTGCCACTTCGGTACCATCAATGCCATGTCGTTCCACCCTGATGGTCGCGGCTTTGCCAGCGCTAGCTACGACGGCCTCATCAAAATGTACCGCTTCGGTGACTCGTACGAGGGTACACCTGGTGCGCAGCCTCTGTGGACGCTGTAGAGAGGCCATTGCAGCAAGGACGGGCTTCTCGGCGTGGGTGTCTGTCCCTGTGTCTTGGAAAAACGTGTGCAGGCATCAGAGCTGCTGTTGTGGTGCTCGTACTTGGGACTGCTGCACATGTGCCGGTATGTGTGTGTGTGTGTGTGTGTGTGTGTGTGTGCGTCTCTTTCTCCCTCTGCGGAGTCCTCTTATTCGTTGGTGGTTGTCTTGTTCAGATTTTAAAGACGTAAACGCTCTGTGTTGTGTGTGCGGCTGTGTTGGAGTAACGTAACTGACACCCCCCTCCTTCTGGAGAGACTAATTAGAGGCCACCTATTAAAGGAAATACGATCAAAGTAGAGTGCAAGGTACGGGTTCGCTCTGAACTGGAGGCGTCGGCATACAGAGGGAAAGAGAAGAGAGGTCCTCTGTGAACAGAATGGCGGTTATACAAGAGGGACTCTGCGTTTCCTACTTCTTGCTCCGAGGGCTTAGCGGTAATTGCCCTTGTTCACGTATGCGTGGCTGCGTTCCCTAGCGGCTGGGCAGCGCGGCGAGGCGTCGGTGAGAGTGTTGGGTAGGGGACGGGGGGAGGAGGAAGCGATGATCCTGCCGCGGCTCGTGCGTCAGTATGTACCACTCTTTTCTTTCCCTCTCCTGTCCTCTAAGTTCTTTCCTTTCCCACGGGCACTTCGGCAAGAAGATGCACTGTCCTTGTCGACTTCGTATGCTTCGAATTTCTGTACAGGTCTTGCCAGCGAGCCCTCAGCTGCGTACGCTCTCCCTTGTCCTCTCTTGTTGGACTCCTTTGTGAGCAACCCTACACCTTTCCAGGCCGCCTGTTTGCGTGCATGTGTGTTGTTGTTGTTTAGTGTGGTGCACGCAGCAGCTATCAAGCTTCACGCCACTGGTACGTGAGGCTTCTGGCGCATTTGCTTCAACCCTCCGAAAACAGGGGAATCGCAACCACCCCAGTGACTCTTTTTCGCGTTGTGTTCATCGAATCGGTTTCCGTCTTCTTTGTACTACCGCCTCTTGAAACGCGTGAGGGGAACCCGTTACTGCAGGTTTGCGACATTGTGTGGAGCGTTTTTCGAAGCTGCGATTCATCATTTCTTATCTACCGCATATCCCTTTTCCGCTTGTTACACCTCCCTCCACAGCCCGCAAGTGGAACGCGGTTCAGGCACTTCGGGTTTTTCTACCTTCTCCTTTACGGTTGGCGCCATCGTCTTTTTTCATACTCCGCTGTCTCCTTTGGGGGTTGGGGCGGATGTGGTGCGCTCAAACGGTGCCACGCAGTCCCCCTCTCCCGCGGGCCTCGGCTTCAATGGTCGGGATGCTTCGTCGATTCGGGTCGGTGCAGGACGCATCCGCACTGCGCTCGCTGACTGTCGTCACCCATGGCCGCCGTGCCCTCTCCACTGAGAAGCCCGTGGATGGGGAAACGCAATGGGTACGTGCGATGGGCAGCAAGTACGGCCCTGGCAACTACCAGCTCTTCCGTGCGCTTTACAAGGACCTGTGTGACGAGATACGGCGCGAGTACTACACAAAGCCCCCACCCCCGCCACTCGCAACAAGGACCACCAATGCCTCATCTTCGCTGGCGGCTGCCGAAGTGGCACCGGGTATCAAGGACTCTTCCTCTGGCGTTGCAAGGCAGAGTAGTGGAGCAGGCGGCGCTGACGTAACAGCATCGCCAACGCACACAGAGGGGATGTCGGCAGCCCCTGAGCGTGAAGATGGTATTAGTGAAGTGACACACGCAGCCCAGCAAACTGCGGCGTCTCGTCTCCTTTGGCAACCGGAAGAGACATACGGAGACGGCTCCTGGTCTGTGCAGCATCGCCCTGAAGACAACGTCGTTGTGTTTCATCGTGACGCCGTGAAGGAGGGCCGTCTTGCCGCCGTGCATGCGTGGGCGCGCATCGAGCTGAAGGACCCCCCACGGCTGAATGCGGTACTCACGTTTGCCGACTGGATTCCGCTCGAGGTGTGCGTTGAGCGAAACGGCGTCATCCTTCACTTTTCCATGGCGTCGAACGAGGGTGGTATGCACATGCGCAACGTGCGGGTGTACGCGCCGAAGTCGGCGTTGGAGCGCGCGGCGTTCCTGGACCCGTCCGATGACGGCGAGCACGCGCGGAAGAACTTCTACTATGATGGGCCGTGCCTGTGGCACCTGGAGCAGGATATGCTGAACGAGCTCTACGACGTCATGCAAGATCATGGCGTCACCCTTGACTGGATTCGATGGGCCGCTTCGTGGGTTTTCTACCTGGAGTACGTCAACTACGTGCGGTGGAACTTGGGAATGCTCGAGGAGCTCATTCCCTCATCCGTGCGCGGTCCTGAGGAGGACTTCTTGTTGCCTGTGGAAAAGGCGCTGCTGGAGGAGCCCGTCGAGGACTGGCTTAGCGCCCACAGCATTTAGCAGCGAGAGAAGAAAGGCAAAGCGGACGTGCAAACCTGTGTGCACGCGCGTATGTGTAGGGCAGCTGCTTTGCGGAGGGCAAGTCGGTCGTGCGCCGAGGGGGGAGGGAGGCATGGCCGTAGGGCATAGCAGTATTGTCGAAGGCATAGGGAGACAAGACTGCCGGTATACTCCGTAGCTGCAACGACTGCCCCAAGGCGTCTCTTTACATTACGTGAAACAACAAAGAAACCCGTACACGAAAAGGAAGTAGCCACAAGCGTATTCGGCTGAAGACGGCGTGAGGTACAAAGCAACGAAGGAAGAAAGCGGGTCGCAGATGGGAAAGGTGGGTTTTTTGGGGAGTGTAGAGAGGATGAGAGGGAGAGGAGGACGCCGATGCAGAGGTGTCACGAGGTCGTGTGGACTTGCGCACACGTGCACGTGCGCATGTGCGGGCTCTTCTTCTTCACGCCGTAGAGGCAAGGAACTGCTGCGCTCAAGCATGTACGTATGCACAGAGACACACATATGCTCACCTCATCGCTCGGTCTAATCCGTCTTTCCCATCTTGTGGTAGTGAGGGAGGGGGAGGGACAGCGTAGACGTTTTCCCTGCATGTGCACCTGCGTTTCTGTGGGTGCTTGGCCCATCGACCTTTACATCCACTCCCTTTATTCCGAGTGTGCACCACCAGAGGCTCACAAGACAGCGCTTTGCTGGCTGCGCCGTTGTTCTTCATCTTCATGGACTCGAGCCTGTGTTATGCTGCACTTTATGCCTCTGGCGTACCCCCATTGTTTCTCCGCTTCTCTCCTGTTCGGCTATCTTTGCATGTGTGTCTCTCTCTTTTGATCTCACCCTAAAAAAAGGACACGCGATGATGTGTTGATAGCATGAGATGCTAGGAGAGGATCTAGACATTGGCTTCTACGCGGAGGACGCGTACGCGGCGTACGTGACGGACCTTGCGGCAGCCTTGCACCTTCTCCCACACTGTCGCAATGCCCGCGGTGCCACACTCGAGGTGGTGTTTACCGGACCTTTCATGGCCTTTTCCGCATATCAGGAGGCGGTGAAGCAGGGGAAACTTGTCCCTTACACCGAGTTGCCGTGGCCCATCTCTGAGGAACGAGATGTGCAAGGGGTTGCCGGAGCGTCTCTGGCAGTCGTCCTGCACGGCTGGATCGAGAAGCTGAACGCGGCACGCAAGGTGCAACTGATGGAGCCTCTCTTTCCGGCTGCTGAACTCGGCGAGACCATCGTAGCGAGAAGTGCAGTGGACAAGGTTGACAACTCGGCGCAGTGCGCGTTTGCCTCGACTTTGCCGCCCTGTGCCGCGGTGTCTGCAGACAAGAACGGTACTCCTCCCACGCTGAAGATGTCGCGCTACCGCATTGTGGGTAACCTTGATTTCCTCCTGCACCTCTCCAGCAGCAACCGGCCTATGGGCGAGAGCCAAGTCACAGTCGACTCGCTAAGCGTGGATGACTGTGACCTCGAGAAGGCCGATTACCCACACGACGTGGATGGCACGACACGCGCTGCTCACGCATGCCGTGATGCACTCGAGCAGCGCGACGACGTTTCCCTTGCCCGTAACGCGGTGAACACGGTCATCAAATTTGCGCAGATGGCGGAGGAACATCCCGGTGAGGTGGCCAGCGTCTTTGTCGACGCGCAGGAACGTGTCGAGTACATCCAGTTCAGTGCGTAGTAGCCCCCACCCATTGTGATTCTCCTTGTCTCTTTCCTTCAGAAGTGGGGTTGATGCGTTGCATCTTCTTCCCACTAATGTAGTGGTGGTGATTGCTTGTATCTAGCGTGAGTGAGCGAGCTACGAAGCGCACCGCATGCCTCGAGCACATCAAACAGTAAGCGCGGAAAAAAAAGCACACAACGTCACCGCCAGCGGAGAAGCGGAGTGCCTCTTGTTGGGCGCCTTCGTTTTTTTTTTCTCCATGTGACCACGTGATTCACTGCCTCTTCTTACGGGGTTACTATGGAATCATTTCTACACGGTGCGTGTGAGGTGGCTTACCATCCGTCAGGGATCCCGGCCGACTTTTATTGGCAACGTTATACGTCTCGTCATGACGCGGTCGTCGTCGCCTCCCCCCCTCCCCTCCCCTCTGCCTTCTTCCTCCTTCACATGCACGCCATGCACTGCCTTTTATTCGAGAGGCAGGTGCCATCCTCGACACGCTCTTCTGCCACCGTACCGCTTCTCCTTTTATCTCCTTTTCCCCTGCTCTTTTTTCTTCCGTGTCTACTCCACCTTTCCATCTCCTCATCTCCTTTTCTCTGCCCCCACGCTGTTTTCGACCTCCTCGATTCGCTTGTCGCTTCCGCGACACCCCCCCTACTCACTCCTTTTTATGCCTGCGAATTATCGCGCCTTGCCCCCCCCCCCTCCCGTTACGCGTTTCTTCTCGGCAACGAAAGAGCATAAAAAGAAAGCCTCTCTTCATATCTCCCTCTTTTCCTCACTTCTTCTTCTTCACTGTACTCTCAGCTGTCCACGACTGCCACCTGAAGCACCTTCACTCCTTCTTTTCTGTTCTTTCCTCGTTTCAGTCGCACGGTAATCATGACGGACTACAAGGTGAAGGACATCAGCCTCGCGGAATGGGGCCGCAAGGCGATCGAGCTGGCCGAAAACGAGATGCCCGGTCTGATGGAGCTGCGCCGCGAGTACAGCCCTTCGCAGCCACTGAAAGGCGCCAAGATCGCGGGATGCCTGCACATGACCGTGCAGACTGCTGTACTGATTGAGACCCTCAAGGCCCTCGGTGCGGAGCTGCGATGGTCGTCTTGCAACATCTTCTCCACCCAGGATAACGCCGCCGCGGCCATCGCCAAGGCTGGCGTGCCGGTGTTTGCGTGGAAGGGCGAGACGGATGAGGAGTACGAGTGGTGCATCGCCCAAACACTGAAGGGCTTCAGCGGTGACGGTCTGCCGAACATGATCCTTGACGACGGTGGCGACCTAACGAACTTAGTGATCGACAAACACCCTGAGCTCGTGCCCAAGATCGTTGGTATCTCCGAGGAGACCACGACGGGCGTGAAGAACCTGTACAAGCGCCTGAGCAAAGGCACGCTCCCCATCTCCGCCATCAACGTCAACGACAGCGTGACGAAGAGCAAGTTCGACAACCTCTACGGATGCCGAGAGTCCCTGGTGGATGGCATCAAGCGCGCCACTGATGTCATGATTGCCGGCAAGACGTGCTGCGTGTGCGGATACGGTGATGTGGGTAAAGGCTGTGCCGCCGCCCTACGCGCGTTCGGCGCTCGCGTCGTGGTGACGGAGGTGGACCCGATCAACGCCCTGCAGGCCTCGATGGAGGGGTATCAGGTCGCTCTGGTCGAGGACGTCATGACCGATGCCCACATCTTCGTGACGACGACCGGCAACGATGACATCCTCACCTCTACACACTTCTCGCATATGCGAGATGACGCTATTGTGTGCAACATTGGCCACTTCGACACGGAGATCCAGGTGGAGTGGCTGCAGGCCAACGCTAAGGAGCATGTGGAGATCAAGCCTCAGGTGGACCGCTACACCATGGAGAGCGGGCGCCACATCATCCTGCTGGCTAAAGGCCGCCTGGTCAACCTTGGCTGCGCCAACGGCCACCCGTCCTTCGTGATGTCCAACTCTTTCACGAACCAGGTGCTGGCTCAGATCGAGCTCTGGAGCAACCGTGACACCGACAGGTACCCGCGCGGCGACAAGGCCGGCGTGTTCTTCCTGCCCAAGACCCTAGATGAGAAGGTCGCCGCCCTTCACCTGGCCCACGTCGGCGCCAAGCTGACGAAGCTGACCCCGAAGCAGGCTGAGTACATCAACTGCCCGGTCGACGGCCCGTTCAAGCCGGACCACTACCGCTACTAACCGCGTGCGCCGATCAACGAGAAAGCCTGGGGAGTACGAGAGGGGCGCGTGGATGCTTGAGAAGGAGCATAAAGAAACGCAGTGGTGGGGGTGTTCGAGGAAAGCACTGCGTGACGCTACACTGTCACCGCGTGTGGGCATGCAGACGCTACAATCATGAAACGACAGTACAGTCACCTTTGCTGCTCTCCCTCCTTCTCTAGTTCGTTTCTATTCCCCTTTGCTCACTCTTTCTACCACCTCCCTTTCCTTTTCGCTTCTTCTCTACTCAAGGCTGTCGTGTATACCGCATGCTAACGCTGGGCATCCGTCTATGCCAGCGGGTGTAGCCTCCTGCAGACACCCCTCGACGAGACACAAGAAACGACGAAAAAAAAGGCACAAGAACAAGAGAAGCTCACCAGTCCAGCTGTGAGGTAGGCTTCGGGCGGCGGGAAGGGTGGCAATGGACAGTTGCCCGGACAGGTAACTAACCGGATTCTGTTACCTTGCCTCCCGCTGTTGCTCTCTCTCTCTCTCTTCACCCATAGCTGCGACTGGTACACCTTCTCTTTCCCTTTTCTCTGTGATGATACTCGTGTACGGTCACTCATCTTTCCCCTTTCCGATATGTGTCTTTCCAAGAGAGAGGCTGAGAGGGAAGAGTGCGTGGTAGCGCATTCTGCATGAAGTGACGTGTGTGTGTGTGTGTGTGTGTGTGTGTGAGGGGGGGGGGTGTATCGCAGCCAGGCATCCGCGCCTTTCTGTGCGTTCATGTGTCTATCGTCGCATGTGTGTATCGCTCCCTCCTTTGTTGACTATCGGATTTCGGTTTCTGCTTGGTTCATTCTTCGCCCAGGGATCCCGTTTCGCAAAATAGGGCTCCAGCGAACACACCACCACACATTTACACGTTGCTCAAAGGCTGGCCTTAACTGTTTTATTTTATTTTATTTTTTTATTTTTACTCCCCCTTTTTCCTTTACGAATCTTCGCCCCGTTGAAACCTTTTATGTGTACTTATCCGCTTTTCGTCGCCAGATGCGGAAAAGACAGCGGGATGCAGGGGCGGCAGTGCTGAGATCAAGGATGAGGCTACGTATGCGTGTGTGTGTGTGTGTAGTGCTGTGGATGTGTGACTATTTAGAGGGTTTTTGGGGCAGTAACGGGAAGCGCCACACCTGCAATGTGTACTGCGATTGTGCCCCTTTCTACACAAGGGAGTGGTAGGCAGCAAGCGGTGGTGCATTCACCGACGCACAGACGCGTATTACGTGAAAAGAAACTCCACCCTTGCCGGCTTTGTGTCTGATCTGTGTGCCTCCCATTCTCCCTTGTTTTTTTTTTCGCCAAGAAGTACACCCATCCACCCACCCACCAAGAAAAAGCACAGGCTCACATCCCCCCTCCCGTCTGCATCACCTTCCTTCTCTACCTTCCCTCATTGACTTCGCCGTGCTCTCTTGACAGAAGTGTGCGAGACACTCATTTGGATGCTGCGCGTGACATGCCTTTTCTTTGCGTTTACGCATGGCTTGTCAGCTGTCCCCGTCGTCGGCTTTCTCTCTTTAAATATTACTTGTTTCTCTAAGATGGACCTTTATTTTTTCTGTTGTGTGTGTGTGTGTGTGTGCGCGTGCGCGTGTGCTTAGCAAGCGAGGCGCACACCTACGCACGCCCTAACAGGCGGCGATGGAGAAAGGAAAACAAGGAGCAACTTACGCATCATCACTGTTTCTCCACCACCACCTCTCCCCTAAAATGAGCTAAGGAGAGGGAAAGCCAAATGAAAAATAGTAGAAAAGGGGTGATATTGGAAACAACGAAGCAGTTCAATTGTGCCTCGTCCGTCAGACTAAAGCACCATCGCACGAGAAAGGAGGAGCGAGCAAAAAGCAAAATTCACCAAACACCCCCCACCCCCCACACACAAGCAGCCATGAGAGTGGTGTGATGCCAGAACAGCAAAATTGAGGGCTGACGAGCAAGGTGAAGTCAATAGCCGGGAATAGGGGAGGGGAGGGGGCGACGAAAAAAGCGACTGGCCGCAGTATTGCGGTGATTCATTGCCGTCGAGAAGTAGAGGCTGCGCAGGGGAAAAAGAGTTGACGTGCGTGGGCAGTCAAGACGATCGAGCTACACGCTTACTCTCTCTGTGGACCCCTTCCCGTACCCTTACTGGTTCGCTGTTGCAGGGAACTACGCAGTTGCGGTCGTGAAACGATCCACGCACTTTCTCTGCGCTTCCCATGAAACATGTTTCGCCATCGCTTTGCTGCACGTAATCTCTCCCCCATCTGCCCCTCTCTCTAATACTATCTGCATAGAACGAGCTGTGCTTCTTCGTTTGCACCCCTTCACTACCTCAAATCTCAGGCACGCGCACGCTCACACCTGCCACACACCACTTCTGTGGTTCGCTTCAAGTAGACTTGTACCACTAAGCGACAGGAGACGCAGCGCACATCGCCATCTTTCCCTAGTTGTGGGCACTCTTGTTCTTCTCCTTCCTACGCTATACCCCCCCTCCCCTTCTTCCCATTTTAGTGTTGAAAAAGGGTATCGCCACTGTTGCACTGGTTGCGCTTTCCTTTTTCACTTTTGTCCTTGTCTAGTAGGGGACGTAAGCATTGCAGAGTATTCCGCGAGAGCCTGCGTACCTCGTATCAGAGGAGGCATTCACAGGAAGCACGTTCACACTCCCTTCTTTGCAGGGCGGCGGCAGCAACGCACCGAAGTCTGAGTACCCCCCTCCCTTTTCCACAAACTCACGCGCGTGTACAAGGACCCCTGATCGCCCTATCCACAGCAGAGGCTTGGGTCTGGTGTATTCTTTTCCTTTACTGTAGTTGTATGGTGTTGCTCTAGCTCCCCCCTTTTTAGCTTTCCTATACGCTCACATCTGGATGATGCTTATCATCGCGGCTGCGGCCGCCATCTTCATTCTCGCCTCTGGTGCGGTGCTGTTGTACGGCGCAGCGAGCATCCTTGCGGGCGGCTTCTTCCGCTTGGCACTTGGCGCATTGCTGATGGGGATGTCGCTCTCCGTCATCTTTTCCTCCACCGCAAACATCCTGCTGGTCACTTTTTCGCGCTACGATCTGGAGCAGAAGCCGCCGATACTCTTTCTGCGCAGCTTCCTAGCAGCCATGGGGCAGCCCACCCTGACAGGGGTTATTGGTCTGTCGCTGGTGGCGCTGATTTCGATGGCGGCCTCAAAGGTGCGAGTGATGGTGGAGGAGATGGACATTCTGATCCGCTCCCACGCCGCGTACGTAGCGCGTAGCGGTCGGTCGGCTGCAGCGTGAGGGATAGTGGGAGCGGGAAAATAAAAGCCAGTGTCGCCGCATCCCTATCGAGGGGTCAGCGCATTAAGGATCGCCATGCGTGAGGTATTGGCGGGGGGGGGGGAAACACCATCAAAGCAGCGTGCACTCGTGTATGGCTTCTCACGTGTACAATTCTGCGGTGGTGTGGAAGGGAATGGAAGTCTTTGCATGGATGATGTCGGTAGTGTGTCGTCCTCTTTTTTAGCCTGAGGTAGGTTGGCTACCCTCTGCGCCGCCGCTCTGATCATGACCATTTTCGCATCTCCGCAGCACGGCTGAGGGCGATGTGCTGCGGTAGAGAAAAACTGGAGGGAGTACAAAGTGTGCATACAGACAAACCGAAAGAGGCTCCTTATCCCGCGCTCCACGGGCTGATTACCACTGGCGGCGTGGGCGCAGCCAGCACCCACTGGCGGAACACAGGCGTAGTCCTGTTTGAGAGCGGGGAGTTGTTGTTGCTTCCACCTGATCGTCTCTCAAGTCTTCTGCCCTTGCAGCACATCCCCTGTTCCCTTTCGGAGTGGCACGGATGCCGCTCACTTGCCACCCTTTCGCCCCTTCTTGCCCTCACGCCCGTACACGTATAGAGTGCGCTCTTTACCCACCCCTGCCATGTTGCGACCCCCTACCCCAAGCACAAGAAGTGGAATGGCCCACTCACAATACTCCCCTAATTGCCGCTTTATATATCACACGTCATAGCCTCCCCCCCGAAAGTGCCACAGAGGACAAAAAACTCTCCAGACATTTTATGGAGGACAAAATTGCGAAACCGTCGTTGGCTTGTTTCTCGTAGAACCTCATCCGCACCCCGCTCTAGTTCTTCCTGTTATTCTGCCAGGCTTGTTTCTTTGTTTCCCCTCATCCCTCTTCGCCTCTCTCGCTACTCCTCGTGTCGTCTTTGCGTCTCGTTCATGGACCACCGCAATCAATGTCTTCCTCGTTTCCATCTATCCTGGGCTTTGTCGGCCCGTTGTCACTCAAATCTTTCCTGGAACAGTACTTTGGTCTTCGTCTCACCTTCTCTGTAGAGGCTGCATCTCCACCGAGAGCAACCACAGAGGCAGAGACACCAAGTGCTGCCAGGTTTCGCGCTTTGCATGATGTGGTGCTGCCGCCCAACCAGTCGTTCCTGGTCGTCGTGTACGTAGCGTTGCACGCCTCATCTCCCCCTCCACCTATCACGGCACCCGGATGCACAACACCAGCGACACTGGCTTCGGGCTGCGGTGCATCTGCCACAGGCCTCGGGTGGCTTCGGCAGCCGCTGGCCCATCAGCCGGTGGTAGCCACAGCTCACGATACATGTGTGAAGCGAGGCAGCCTTACCGACCGACCCAACCCTTCCTCTGTCTCTTCTCTATCCACTGGAAAGAGCGGCAGCGCTCGTGGTCCTTGGCGTGCCTCAGTCCCTTGGCTTCTCTACACCAACACTTCTCATCGACCTTTCACCGATGTCCTGTTGCGCCACCCGTGGTGGGCATCGTTTGCGGCCTGTCTAGGTCCCGCAGCGATGGGGTTCATCGAGATGTACTGTCCTATCGTTCTTCAGCTGGAGGCCATGGCTGGCGGAGTGCAGGTGCTCGGACCTGCACTAAAACATGCCGCGTTAGAGACGTCGTTTTCCGTGGCGGCGCAGTCATCGGAGATGAAGGGCCTTCCGCCACACAGAGGCGCCAATGTCTCTTCACGTGGTGTGAAGCGTGCCGCCCACGCAGGCGTGTGCACGGCACCTCTTCCACTTCCAAAGCAGAGGCGAGTGGAGACTGTGGAGGAGTTGCTGAAGGCAAAGGCAGGAGGAGGGCTTCAACGAGGAGTTGCTCTGAGCAGTCATCCGTGTAAAGATGGCCCATCTGCCACTCCCGTGCGCAGCGCGGCCATACCAGCCACCTGGGCGGCCGCGTTGCTGCGCACTGATGTACCGCGTATTCGACTCTACAGCGTGCGCATCTCGGACAGCGACTACGTCGATGACGGCGACGGCGCACTTCCGCTGCCTGCGGGCTTTCTCGAGGCTCAGTGGCTTCGCCGCCATCCACACAGTCTGCACAGCGTGTTGCAAACCGCTCTACCGAAGAGGACGGCCTACGGGGCATCCACACGTCGCTGCTCTGTGTGCACCAGCGAGAGGGGCGCCGGGTACACCAGTGTAGAAGACATACCGATGCGTCACGTGGCGCACGTCTTTCGTTGGTTAGTGCTACAGCCCTCTCAGGGCAGCGCTGATGCTTCTCCGACAACCCCACTGAGGTTTGACTTGCCGTCCTACCTGCGCCGTGTCCTGTCCACCGTTCTTGACCAGTGCAGTCGTCTGGACCTTCGCGGTGCCGCACTAAAGCATGCCGGCTACGTGGAGGAGGCGTTTCATCGTCAGCAACAAGGCGTGGAGCCTTGGGACGTGCAGCGGCTCTCCACCCCTGTGTGCGTGGTGGTCTCCTACCTGCGAACATTGCTGTCCACTCTACGCTGGGCACCGCTGAAGGGGGCCAAGGAAGGGTCATTTTGGGGAATCACTGCAGCTGGTAGCGAACACGTTCTCGATGCACTCATGAGAGCGGTGCAGGGCTGGCTGATCGCCGGTCGCCACGCCGTCGTTCCAGTTTCTCGCTTCTTGGACGGCGTACCTGTGGCCCAGGTGCCATGGCTGAACGGGTTCTACACGAGCCCCTCGACGTCGTCCTCAGCAGCGACTTCGTCTGCAGCACGTCACGCGCGTCATGAGCGTTCACGCGTTCAACAGCGGGTTTGGCTTCAGTTTATCTTGTTTCTCACGCAGGACATACTTCCCTTCCTGGTGCGCGCATCCTTCACGGTCACGTGGAGCTCCAAGAATACGCACACGCTTCTTTTTTTCTCCGTGGCTGTGTGGCGTCGACTAGTGCGCCACGAGGTGCGCCGTACTCAATCTTTTGGTGCTACCCGTCCGCAGATGGCACTGACTTTGGGAAGCGTTCGCCATGCCAGTGTGGAGCGTGCTGCATTGCCCTCGGCCTCAAGCACGTGTGGAGGCGTGGCTACGACTGCGCTTGCCTCACTACACTCAGTCGCTTCCACGGCATCTGCGGTGAACAGCGCACCAAAAGACGTATGGTGCGCTGTTCGTACTGCAGGTGCAATGACGCATCGGGGTGCACACGCCAACCTTTCCACCCACAGTGGCGGTGCATCCTGCCTGTACGCTGGCGTTCGCTTCCGCCCTGATGGGCGCAAGCTGCGACCCATTGCTGTGGTGCGTAGCGCGCCCCTTCGATCGTTGAAAGAAATGGCTCGTGGGTCACCGAGTCCGTACAGCTACTCACACTCTATTGCGCGTTTGTTGTGCAGACTGGGGTGCAGTGACACCGATGGTCAGCTGCCCGCGGCGACAGCGACGCTGCTAAGGCGGGTGCAGGCACGCAGTCGTCGCAACCACCGTACCGGCTTCCGTCGCTTTCGCCATCCGCTGCCCACGCACCTTCCACACAGGGCTGCACTGCAGAATGCATTGCGCTGCTTGGTAAGCGGCGTAGAGGAGCAACGTGTGCGGGACGGCTTGCCCCGCCTGAGCAACCTTTCCCACCAAGACGAATATGCAGAGCTGCGCAGTTTTTGCGAAGAGGTGCGAGGAGGGCACGCACTGTCATGCGAAGGTCTTGCAGGTACGGCGTCAGCGGCCTCACCGAACCCACCGCAAGGAGCGGCTGCCTGTTTCACACCTTGCGCCATGCAGACTGTCACTCTCGTTCGCAGCGATGCTTCGCGTTGCTATGATAACTTACCACAAGAGCGGGTGCTTGCAGCTGTGGCGTCTCTGGTGAAGCATGACGCCTACCGTGTGCTTCACTTTACCGTCATTCACGCCCTGAACGGTGAGGCGGCTCACGCAGGTGGTTGCCTACTCCGGCGCGCTTTTACAACACGCACCATCCCGTATACGGAGATGGAGTGCGGCGTTTTGGCTCGCATTCCTCGCGGCCATATCTACTGGGAAGAGGAGGAGGGACGCACACAGGGTGGGCCCCATGCTACCGCGGCCGCCTCTTGCGCAGGCGACCCCCGCAGCCGCTGCGGCCCGAACTTCATTTCGGGTGCCGCAGTCCGCGCACTCCTGAGCGAACATGTACGCCACCACCTTGTTGTCGTATCGGGAGGTAGCTTGTTTGAGCAGCGCGTCGGGATTGTGCAGGGCTCCCCGGTGGCGATGCTCCTGTGTGACTACCTCTTCGCCGATGTCGTGGACACTGCTTTGTCATGTATACTGAGCGAGCATGCGGAGCGGTCGCTGCTGCTGCGTCGGGTTGATGACGTGCTTGTTGCCACCGCATCACCCGCTGCGGCGGAGAGGTGCCTGCAGGCGATGCAGCGCGGCTGGCCCTCGGTGGGGTACCTGAGTAACCCGAGCAAGCTAACGTTGTCGAATGCATGCGGCAGCTTCGTCCCGTGGTGCGGTCTTCTTCTACATGACACAACGCTTGAGGTCAGCGTGGAATGGCGGCGCATCGGGGCGTTACTGACGTCTCTGCGTGTCGGTGATCCCCGCTACGTGCATCGTGGGGATCGAGAGCCGCTGTACTTTACGCAGCGCTTTCTTGCAGTGTTGCAGCTCCGTGTGGTTCCCACGGCGTTGTGCGGTCGCTTGAACTCCAAAACCCGGCAGCTGCAGACCTTCTACGAGGTCGGTCTGCTGTGGAGCCGTGTAGTGCTGGAGAAGGTGCAGGAGACGTTACCGGTGGCGCGCAATCGTGATGTGGCAGTCCTACTGCTGCGCCCGCTGGCCGTCTGCGTAGGTCGTCTGTGGCGGTTGCTTCACCGTCATCAGCGCTTTCTTGCGGCGCGGCAGTCTTCGTGCGGTGTGTCGGCTGCCGAGGTGCGGGCCTGCGTTTTGACAGCCCTTCATCGTACAGTACAAGCAAAGCTGAGGGTGTTGCAGGCTCGCACGATCCGCGTGATGTGCGCCCAGCGAGGGCTTCCACAGAGAGGAGCCTCCTCTCTGAACAGGTGCCCAAAGAGCCTTTGCGCCCACAAGGCACCATCTGCTGGACACCAGGGCTGCAAGCGGCGCCGCAAAGGCTGTAGGCGTCGTCTTAACCCGCGTACCCGCTTGCGCTCCTTCTGGTGGATGGCCGCTGCAGAAGTCGAGTTGCAGTGGCGCCGCGCCCTTGGCGCCCTGCATCGAGCAGCATCCCGCGCGTTGCCAGGGCATGAGTCGACTGCACCTTCATCGGCTACGTCGGCATCATTGCTCATGGAGGATGGCCTGGGATCAATGCACGCGCGTGCACTAAGCGCGACGCGCCTCTCACAGGCATGAGGCAAAGCGAGAAACACGACTGCGAGCAGTGCGCGCTCATGCATGTGTCTCTACTGGTGCATTTGGGGATGTCTCTGATGGTGCCTCGGTGTCTATTGCATTTCATACCTGCGTTCTCCGCTAGATCCTCCCCCAGCAGGTGATTGCCAGCCCTACCGTGGCCTTCGGCACATGCATGCACACACAGACACAGAGAGAGAAACAGTAGCACATGCGGTGTTTGTGGGACTCGTTGCAGTCATACGCAAGAAGTGGCGGCGAGCGTCAAAAGTGACGTTACGTATCACTACTTTCCTTTCCAACAGTGTTGATCTATTGTCCGTTGCCAACATTTTGCTGCAGGCCTCAACGTGACGACTCCGTCGGCGAAATCACGCTGTTCTTGTGCTTTACTGGAGTGGTGTGGTAATCACCCTTACTGCACATGCATTCTCTCGTGCGGCTTTTCTCATGCCTACAGTAGCTCTCTTTCCCTGTCCATGTTCTTTCTCTCTCTCTCTCTCTCTGCGTCTTACTCTGTTTTCCATGACATGTTAAATATGTGCCCTGCTGTGGATCGCCCTGCACGTCCTTGCCTTCTCACAGAGGCGTGTACCCTCTCTCTGCCGCTTTACGCCTTTCCCCCTCAAAGTCAAATTGTTGCCAGGTGCTGCTCGCCGCTAAATTCCTTTCCCCGCTTCTCTGTCGTTGTGGTTCTTGGCGCGTTTTGCCCTTCCCAAGCTCCCTCTCCCAACCCCGAAAGACTGTCTGGCGCCTCATCTCTACATGTGGGGAGAATGATAAGGCCAAGCACACGGGAAAGCATACCTCAGTGGGCAAGCGCTGTGCGCGTCGTTGTCGTCTCTCTAACCAGGCGAACATCCATACGTACAGCACGCAATAGGCCACCCTCGTCGCGCGCTCCACCAGCACAGACAAACCCCACGGCGACGCACGGATTATCAACAGGTGCCCTAACCTACTCAGGCGTACGCGTACGCAGTGAATTAGACGTGGCATCTCGTTGCGTTTGATGTCGCCTTGCCTTTGCCTGTCTACCGCCTCTTCTCGCGCTCTGCTACATCCCTTTCTCCCGCCTTGGGCGTACCTTCTCTCTCTCTTCACCATCCATCGCTTCCTTCTACCGACAACGCCAACCGTTGTAGAGAGCTACGAAATGAGTGGGGTTGCTGGCTACCCGACCCTCCTCGAGCTATGTATACTCGTGAATGCAGCGGCACCAGCACCGAGCAGGCACGCCAGCCACTTTGACGCTCCTCTCACTCAGTACCTGACTTCACTGCCAGCGGATACCTCAGCCATCATGACATGGGCGAACTCTGCCAACTCGACGTCGCGTGACCCCATCGCTGCTGCTGTGGATGTCGCAGCATATTTTCCCTACCAGTGCTCGCCAGCTTCGCGGGCGAGCCAGGGGAGCTCCCTCGCCCCCAGCGGCGAGGTGGAGCAGAACCCAGGCGCTGACAGTTTCGACTCGCAAGCCAAGGAAGGAGTGACGATGTCCTCCGCACCACTCAATCTCATGTCACGGCGGGCGACGCTGCCCTTCACCGCGGATGTCACTAGCAACGGCGGCGGAGGCGCGACCACGTCAGAAGGCGCCTTCCGGCTTCTCCTACCGACTCTGGTGGGTAACTCCGAGATCACTTACGCAGAGAACCCCACGTGCCGCGAGACTCACTCCAGAGTTACGTGTGCGCCAGAGGTGGTGCCCGGTGATGCACACCCGCAGTCGTGCCTCTACGAACTGGCCTCCCCCCGTGGCGCTAACGCGGGCGAGGATGCTCCAGAAAACATCCCTGCTGCAGCCTATATTCAGTCTGACCTTTCATTGACTGCGCAAGATACCTTCACGGTCAAGCACAATGGCGACGATAGAGGCGAGCGAAGTGCTCCCTCTCCCAGCGTGCCAGGTGAAGGAGTGGGGTCCTGCATTAAGCATGAGACCCGCTCAACTTTTCCACAATCCATCGACCTCGTCCAGCCAAACGCACTTTTGGTCACCGATGCAGTGAGCGAGATGTACACCAACTCACTTGTCCCCATGATCACCAGCAAGTCTGCCCAGCAGCCCTCCTCGTTGACTCAGCTTCTGGGCTCATGTGAAGGTAGGAGCGTCGCTGCCAGCGTCTCGGTCCCGTGTGCGCTGCATCAGCGTGACTACTGTGGCACTAGTCTTACCGCCTTCATGCCAGGAAGTCCACTGCACTTGATAGGTGAGCCATCGGAGCTGAAGCGGGAGCACCTGCACCTCTCCTTCTCTCCCGATGCCACCCTGGAGTTCGACGAGCATGGACCGTCCCCCGCCTCCGGTGGTACCCCAACCGCGGAGCTGACAGATCTATCATCTCCGTTGTCGCCCCTATCTCTGTCATTCCCAGAGTCCCTTTCATCGGCGCCGTGTGCACGCGCGCAGCGCCGTGGCACTGTTGCTGCCCCAGCGGACGTGAATATGTTTCCCGAGGGCAAGGCCGTACTGAAGAGCCCTGAGACACTTAAAGAGGAGGAGGCCATCACTCTTATCGCTGCGCTACCCTCTTGCTTTCTGTGGAAGGGGCTGTACGGACCAGCTGAGGACTGCCGTGACCTTTTCGATATCGTCCCTATGGCACCGGCCACAAGCAGCAGCCAAGCCGCACGAGCATGTTCGGAGTCCCCAGGAGACGACGCCGCTTCGGTGGGCTCCGCTGGTGCCTTCTTCGTGTCTCTCTTTCCACCAACCCTAAGCAAGTGGATGAGGTGGGTGAGCCGCAAGTATCATGTCGTGATGCGCCACACTGCTGGTGCGGCTGGAGTAGTGCAGCTGTCTCAGGAACAGCGATCAAAGTCGCCTCCGAAGCGCAGCTGCGCCTCTCCGAGAAATTCAAGCGATGGTGCCAGTGGAGACGGTGCTTACCCCCCACCGGGAGACAGTACCGAGGCGGTGGACAACGACAGCGCAGCCTTCTGCGATGTTGGCTCCTTGAAAGATGAGATGGCTTACCTCCCTCATACCCTCTCGTTTAGCGCGTTGCAGGCCAACTTCAGCTACGGCGATGAGTGGTCACGACATTCCGGGGCTCAGGAGGCGCAGGACGACCTGACCAGTCCGTGGAACGGTGCCAGACACAACAGCTGGTTCCGCGTGGGCTTGCAGACGGAACAAAGAGGGGCAGTACGTGCGGCTGGCGGGCTCATGCAGCTACGCCGCTCCATCACGGCGTCATCACCATCGTCCCTGATTAGCGATGCGTCGTTCCTCACATCGTCGGGAGAGCGGCGCTGGGGTTCGCCGACAAACCTCTCCTTCTCCGCGGAGTCTCTGACGACCACCTTTGGCGCACTGACTGCTGCTCACACCTTTAGAGATGGCACCCTGCAGCGCCTTTCCCACAGCTTGGGCGGCACCCTGAGCAGCAGCGCCAGCTGTACCAGCCTCTCGGGCGACTATCACAGACCGTCGCTACCCTCGTCTCTAGGCAGCCACAGTCACAGGAGCGGGTCTACCACAAGTGCTATCGCCGACGACAACTACCGCGACATGCTGTATCTCCTCTTCCACCATCCCCCGAGCAGCCTCATAGGCGACCTAACCCAGTGCTACGAGGCCTACAAGGCGATGGTGGACACCTCCTCAAACGGACATCATGTGCTGAACTGGTCCGAGCTCGTGCTTCTTCTGCAGCCAGAGGACTACATTGACTACCGCGCTCTCTTCCCACCCAATCATTTTGTTACCTTTGAGGATTTCGTAGAGTTTGTGGAGGTGCTGTCGGTGCGCTACCACCGCTAGCGGTGGGCAATGGGTGATGTTGCACTCATGAAGACTCTTGGCGCTCCTTTCATCACTGATGGTCCTCCGTCGCCTCCTCTTTTCATCGAATCGCTCTACGCTGCAGAAGTCAATCGGAAAGCGAAGATCGAAGCAGCCGCAGCCGCGCATCAAAGCAGCACCTTTCTAGGCACTAGAACGAAAAAAAAAAGACGCCGCTTTGTGCCCTTAGCCCGCTGTGCAGGATGCCTCGCTGCCGCTGACGGGAGTGCTCGAGCCTGTGGCGGCGAACCTGCGAATCAGCCCTGCTGTGCCCCCCCTTCCCCCTCTCACACACATCCAGGCTCAGCACACATCGTTCTACCTCGCACATGCACACTAAATTCTCTTAGTTCTTTTTTCTCACAAGTGTGCTACTGGTTTTTTTATTCATCGTTACCCGATTTGGAACCGCACTCCATCTGCGCCTTCGTTTCTTTGTGTTCCTTTTCTCTACCCCCTCCCCAACCCGTCGCTTTAATTCGACCTTTCTGTCCCAATGATGCTTCTTCCCCCACAACTCACATCTCTACTCCACCTCCCCACTGTTCTGCCTCTCTTTTCGTCTCTCTCTCCTTTTCGTCTCTCTGGAGGTCATGTATGGTTCCTTCTCGTATTGAGCACGTCTTACGTCATTTCATTTCTTCTCTCACTCCACCGCACTTTCCCTTTCCGATGTACAACGCGTTTTTCTTCTTCTGCCCCCTACCCGCTCTGTTTAGGCTTCACGCCTATTCCATTCCCTGTGTTTCTCTTTTCCCCGCACGAAGAGTCTTGTTGTGTCTCTTTTTCTGGGCCCACTACCCGGCTGCTTCGGAGTACAAGGCGAGAGGGCGGAGGGGTGGTCTGACATGCCCCTCATTGCAGCCGGGTTCACTCTCTCCTCCGCACCCGCCCATTTGTGGCCCCGTTCTCCCTCTTCCCCCATCTCTCCCCTCTACTCTCGCTTTTTTTTTTTCCTGTTGCTGTGGGTGCCGTGTCTTCTACCTCCTGCACACGGCCTCACAAGAAGAAACGTTCATTCGAAACCACAGCTGCTCTTGTTATGTTTCCTTTCAACGGTCTGCAACAGGCCCCCCTCGCCACGCGGCGCTGGCCGTCTCGCTCTTGTGCAACTCGCTCTCTCTTTTTCCTTCCCCTCCCCCCTGCATCTCATCCGACTCCCACCGTGATACTCCCTCCCCTCTCCTCCCCTCTCCTTCCCCCCGGCGCTGGGGCCTCTGCCCCCGCCCGCCTTTTTTGATATGAGGGCTGCTAACCCGGTACTGGGATCGTGCATGCAGTGATTTGACTACACGCACGCCTCACTTGCTCTGCACAAACTTCGCCAATCGAGGGCTTACCTCTGCCTCCCCCTCCCACCGCACCCCTTCAGAACGATAAGCTACGAGCTCTTTGTACGTGGGCGCATGCTTATCTGCGGACCCCTTCTGCTTGACACCTCCGCGCATATGAAAGACGTGAGGATCCATGTGAAGGCGGAGTGTCCTTACCGGCGCAGACTTATCGCAGCGTCCCACCTGTCGCGGCACGTGCGAGCAAGCCGTGCAGACACGCCTTCCCCCCATGTGGCATCGCCAGAAATGAAGGATGAGGAAAGCGAGCGACTCAGACAACAGCGTCGCCCTGAAGCAGGCGCTGCGATCCCAAATTTCGAACATCGTGTGCATGCGCTGTCTAGCACAGCTGGCATGTTGCATGGCATCCAGGCAACATATCCAGAGGCCAGCAGAGCACAAGTGATGGACGAAAAGGGCGTGAGGCGATTCACACTGATGAGCTCCAATACGCATGTGCGCAAAGTATGCAGCATTCACTATATGGGGTCGGGTGGGCTGGTGAGGCACAGACACCAGTGGCATGACGAGACCTCCCCGCACAGAGCACCATCGAGTCCGCCAGACTTGACTGTGGAGAGTCTCCGCGTCATATTATGGGATGCCGCGTCTTGAAGGGACTGAGAGTGGAATATGCCACACAGGCAGGGTGCAAGGTCTCAGAGGGCCCTGGTCTGAGGCGGAGCAGCTTTCCTCTCGAGCTCATCCGGCAGGCGCCTACACGTCCCCCCCCCTGGTACTCACAATGACAGATGCCCCCCCTTTCGTCCTTGACCAGGCCCCGGAGCACTGCTTGCCGGGATCCAAGTGTGCAACTTGCCCAGGTTCATCTGGCGCAGATCGTGCAACGCGCATCGGAGGGGGAGACGAGGAGGGGCAAGAGGAGCCCGCTAGACGCATGGGTCTGACTGAACGGCCGGACGGTTCTCTCTAGGCTGTCAAGAGTTAACCGTGGTGCAACCCACCGGAATGGGTGAGCTGGGACGGGGTGTGCGTCTGTTTGCTTACGTGTTCGTGGCCGACAGGGCAGACGAGGGGGCAAGAAAACAGCAAAACTACGATTCGTGTTTTTCCCCCAGGTGATCCTTGTAATTCTGTGTACATGGCTGTTTCTGTCTGCATGGGTAGGGAGTATCGTGCTCGCTGCATTGGTGTCCGCTGGTGTACGGATGTATGTAATTGGGGACGCCACTGCCTTTTCTCTCTTTTTTTTCCTCCTTCTTTTGAAGTCTTTCTCAACCTCTTTGCTGTCGCTGTTGTTCTTCTCTCTCTCTTTGCGCCTATTTCTTGTTCTCTCCACGCATGTGTGTATCTGTGTCTCTGTGTCTCTGTGTCTCTGTGTGTGGTGTGTGGTGCGTTGATGAACTTGCACGAATGAAAAGACAAAGAAAACAACCAACATTCATATTATTTGTATGCTGTACACCTTTGGGCCTCTTCTTCCAATTTCTCAGTAGAGTCTCTCACCGTCCGGCAAACCCACCCCCCGCTCAGATTCAAGTATGGTCTCTCCATCCAGCGGAGCATGCGCTCTGTTGTTGCCTCCTCTCCCACGCCCCGGCCTCGCTCACTTTCACTTGTCCCCAACGCTGCACAGAGGTAGGCACCAACGCCTCCCTCTCACGCTCGTATCGTTGCTGTGTTTTCCCCCCGCCGCTTCGCCTCCTGTGGTATCTGCAGCGAAGATTTCCTTTGTTCTCTCTTCCTCTCTCGACGCCGAGGGGTGAGTTTGACCTTCGACTTTTAGTACACCTGCCAACCATGGCTTCAACCATGGCACGCGCTAAGGGACCTGCCGTGGGGACCAAGAAGAAGTCGTCGACAGCTGTCAGTGCCCTTCCGAAGATACACGGCGGCTATGCCACTGTCGGAACAGTACCTTCCTCTTTTTCTCCACGTGCGAGCGACACCGGACGGGCGTCCCTTACGTGGGTGTCCGCACCTTTGACTGTGGTGCCAGCTACCGGCGCGGATGTTGTTAGCAGTGCGGCATCTCCACTGCGGAAGGCCACAGGCTCGGTTGCCAGTAGTGGCGGTGCGGCGGGCACGAAGAAGAGTTTCTCTACTGCTCCACGGCCTCCCTTGTCGAAGCCTGCACGTGGCGGCAGTCGCAGAGGAGGCAAGGGCAGCGCAGTGGATGGTGGGTCGAAGCGTGGCGGCGAATCACGTGCCACCTCTGTAACTTCGGGAAGAACACGGTCTACATCCAGGGCACCTCGCTCCACTACCTCGCGTGGTCGTAGCCGTGGTCGTGGTCGCGGCCGTGGTCGTGGTCGAGGCGGACGTGGCAAGCGCGGCGGAAGCAGTGCGCGACAGCAGCACCAGCTACAGGTTATTGCCGCTTCCATAGAAGCTCTGAAGGAGCAAGAACAGGCGCTGCGACACGGCGTAGAGGTGGAGGAGGAGCTGGAGCTCGAAAGCTACAGCCCCATCTACAACGTGCTACTGATGGAGATGGTGCGGGGCCAGGTGGAGCAGGTGAACTGTCGCCAGCGAAAGCTAAATGAAATGCTGGAGAGCCTCAAGGCAGAAGGGTTGCTTGGCGGCGGCGGCACTGGGCAGTGCGACGAGCAGCATGTGGAGACCCTCGTGGAGCGGTTGCGCGCACGCCTGCATAGTGACGCAGCCTCGGAGCTGGAAGTACTCAAAACGAAGAACAGTAACATCCAGCATAGCCTCGATGAAGTCACACTAGCCATGGAGAAGAAAAATAGCGAGATGGAAGTGCTTCGTGCCAACTACGCACGCAAGCTGGCTCGGAACGATGTAGAGAACGACACAATGCGGGCGAAAGTGCAGGCCGCACTACACGCCTCCACCCTTGATGTGGAGCGCATTAAGCGGGAGCTGGGCCGCCGTATCGACATCGCCTGCGCCTCCATCCGCACACCGCACTACAATACCTCGATGGAGGCGATACGAGAGCTGGTGCAGCAGGCGCAGGAGGAGGTGCAGCGGCACCACGATGAGCTGACAAAGCTGGTGGTGTCCATTGGCGCCAAGGAGACCTTCCTCAAGGACGAGGCTGACACAATGCACTCGAACTTACCTTCACAGTACCGAAGCGAACTGCGAAAGATGGAGAAGGACCAGTTGCTGAACATCCTGGACGTGCTGAGCTTTCAAGAGGGCGTTGTTGATACTGTCGGCAAGGCAATCTACATTATTACTGAGTCACAACACAAGACAGCTGTTGTGTAGGAGCACTTAGAGCGACCGTTCTGCCCAAGTCGGAGTACCTGCGCCGTCTCGCCGAGTCGATGTGTTAGGGTAGTTGTGGTTACAGCTCTTTTGGCCTCCTTCCCGGACTTCGCTGTGCTCTTTATCCGTGTTCCTTCACGTCTGGCGAGCTTCCCGCAGACTTTACAAGGCCTCTGAAGCAGCGACACGCCTGTGTGTGCGTCTTTGTGTATGCCTGTCGGGGTGAAGGAACAGAATCGAACACCACCATTGATGGTGGCTCTGTGATTTACCTTCTTTTTCTTTCTGGTGCTCTTTCCATTCTGTCTTCGCACCGTCCTCCTTGTTGCCTGATTTCAAATCGGGCCAGTTTCCATGTAACAAAATATCTGTGCTCCCTCGTTGCCCTTTCTGTGTGGCTTGCTCCCATATGGCACTGCCCGGTTTGTGCATTTGCATGTGCATTTCAGTATGGAATGCAGCTCTTTCCCACGTGCTCTCCCAATGCCTCACCCCTGCAAACACCCTCGCGTGCGTTCGTACGTCTGCAGTGGCGCGGCATTGGGAGAGAGGTGCGCCGTGGGGGAATCGTTGCCCCTCCCTCGGCTCCTGTTTTCTTCTTTGAGATTTTTTCTCCATTGCTTAGGGCTACTTTGTCATGCCATGTAAAAATAGCTCAGCGTTTACGTGTACTGAAACAGCTGTTGTTTTTTTGCTCGTGTTACCAAGTCTGCATTCTTGCAGGCGTGAGCGCCTCTACCGAGTGTTTTTTAAATTCGCTCAGCCTCAACGAGTGTACTAGAGTGACACACACACACACACTGGCATCGCTCACAGTTCCTCGGTGACCACTACGTCATGCACAGCAACGACGGGAAGAACCAGGAAGGAGGCGGCGGCATCCGCAAAGGAAAAATGATCTTCGCAGCAGAGTGAGAGGGACCAGCTTCTTTTAGAGAGGGCTGAATGAGTGACTCGAGCAAAAAGAGTTCTTTCGCCGTTGTTTCCGTCGCACGCAGGTGTGGCCAAAGACCCTCACGCTGGAGAAACGCTCTACGTGGTGCGCAACACAGGGCTGGATAGCATCATTCCAATTTTGTGTCTTGTGTACAATGAGGCACGCCGTTTCGCGAAATGACCTTCTCCCCGACTGATGTCAATCCTACCCTCTCCGCTCTTCTTGATTACCCCCTTTTCCACCTTCCACTTGGGCGCCCCGTCTCTCGTAACCCGCTCTTTCTTTCCGTGCGCCGCCGTGTTATCATCGTCACGGAGTGAATACCCCTGCCGCTACCCCCCTCCCCCACACGCTCGAGGTAGTGAGAGCAGCAACGACTTCGTGCACCCCCTTTCCTATCTCCTACACGCGAGAGAAAGGCACGCACACACACACACTTCCTCCCGCTTCGACTCATGCGCGTGCGCGTCTGTAAGCTCGAGTGTGCGCGTGTGCGGTTTATGCACTACCCTGCCATCAAGTGCCAGAGTTGACGCGACACGCCGCGCCGGACGTCTGAGTGAAACACACCACTAGCAACGCTCAGAGAGGTAGAGGGGCGAGCGGACCCAAAGAAAGACAACAAGCCTCTATGCCGCGCAACCTTTACCGCATTCCCGTGAAGCAGCAGTCCAACATGTCTGCAGCATCGAAGGCTACTCCGGCGCCAGTTGACGACGCCCGCGAAGAGAACCATGAATTGGCGTCATTGCCGTCTACCAGTGTGCTTCCAATCAGAGCCAAACATCGTGGACGCGGACGTCCGCGTACCTATCCCAGCAATACATCCTCTGCGCACTCTCTCCACCCGCACCTTGCGCTAGCGGAGCCCGGGAGTGGCGATCACGAGGAGACACCGACAGCTACAGCGTTGGTGCCCGCTGTATCCAATCTTACTTCTACTGCAGCAGCTATCGTCGACTCCGCAACAGCGATGAACCATCTCGAGGTCATAGAGGGCGCAGAGACTTTCGGAGCAGCGGCGGCGGCTTCGGCTGAACTGCTCTTACAGATGCCGCTTGCACCTCTCCCTGGCTCTTTTTCGTCTAGCGGCACCATCAAAGCACAGTCCCTCGTTACGACTACCCCAGTCGACACTGTGCAAGGAGAGCAAGAAGCGGGCACCATCTCTTCTCTTCCCCCTTCACACTCCACCACGCGGGGGGTAGCCACTGTGCCGGCAAGCATGGCAGCAGAGAAGGTCGACTGTGCGACCTTAGGCGCACAGCCACTCTTGCCTTCCATGGCAGCGTGTATGGCGGCGTGTTTCGGGTGGCGACTCAAAAGGTGCTGTGTCGGCGAGGGGGCTCAGATCATGTTTGCCTTGCAGCACCGCACGGTGCCAGTGGTACACGTGACGATCGAAAGCACTAGAGGCTCCTTCATGCAGGAGTGCGGCGTTTCAGGTGAGACCGACGACAGTGCTATTCGTGTCAACGGCACTCTCATGAGTCTCACGCAATGTGCGGCGTATCTGCAGGAGCTGACCCACGCACTCTTCACTTTGTCGGATATCTCGCACTGTGGACCGCCAACGGATCACGTGCCGGCGGAAGAGCAGAGGAATAATGAGGTGATAGGGGATGGAGGGCTGGTACCATCGTCCACCGCGCCGACACCGCATCTGTTTACGCCAAACGCGGAGGCCAAGTTCGCCGAGAGACGAGGCAAGAAGCGGACGCGCAGTCGCTCTTCCTTGCCGGGTGCGCACTCGACCGCATCAGTACTTCGCACAGCTGAGCTTGTCTCCGGCGCCACCGTGTTGAGTCTCGCAGAGGCGTCTGCAACTGTGGAAAGGGGCGATGCGGAGGCGAGCAAGGAGGAGTCGAAGCCATATCTTCTGCCCTTGAAGTCTTCTAACGTGACCCTGCCGCCGGCACCGCTGACGACGCCGCTTCCTGCTTCGCTGGCAGCTACCGACGTCAAGGTCAAAACTGAACCGTCACTCCTCGAGACTTCACCGAGAATAAGCGAGTCGGAGAACGACGGGGACACGCAGTCCTTGAGTGCTTTGGCCGCACTGGTTGCTGCCATGGAATGTGGTGAGCCGTCGACTTCGCTGCCACGGGCTCCTCCTGCCTTGCGCACCAACGCTGGTAAGTTCAGCGCACCGCCAAAACGGGATTTGTCCTCGACAAACAAAGGCACCGCTTCAAGAGAGCCACGTGCCTCCTCTACTGTTTTTGCCTTCCCAACCATGCGGCAGCGGCGCACTCTGGTGTTCCCCCACATCGCTTGCGCCGCAGCGGGGTTGGCATCCGCCATAACCGGCGCGCATCATGTGCCCCCAGCCTCTCCAACTCCACCTCACGTAGCGCTCGGGACGGCAACCTTTACGATGCCGTTTGCTTTCCACCACGCGTCTGCTGCGCCCCTCTCTGCAAGTGCCACACCGGAAGAGCTCGATATGGTCAGTTGCACTAACGACAGTAAAGGTGGCTACCGAAGCGTCTGGTGCGACTCGGCTGGTTGGTCGACGGACTCATCGCGGCTCTGGTTGGCCCACACCCACGCCGTCAGCCGTGCGTTTGCGTGCATGCCTGTCCCCTGTTACAGCGTTCCAGCGACCATGAAGGTCAGTGAGCCACTCGGCGGTGAGGGTGCTAACGAACAGAGGACCAGCACGGCTGCATCTGCGTCCTCGCTGGTACCGCTGATGGGCTCGGCAGCCGCTGCCGCCTTCGTACGGATGACGCTTCGGTGGAGATGGCGCAAGCGCTCGTCGATGGGGACGGCAATGGAGGACTCTCTGCGTATGGCTATCGGTTCCGGTCATCTTCGCGGCGACGCCCTCGAGGCCGGTGTGCAGGCGCTTCAAGCGAGCGAGGCGGAGCAGCACCGGTACAACGGAGTGGACGTCGACGTTGGTGAGGATGGCAGCGACCTTGGACCCTTGTGCCGGAGGACCGCACCGGATGTGGGTCAGGTAGGCCACGGAGCGGTGCAGCAGCAGACTCTGTCGTTTCCGGCCTGTCCGCCGCGTGCGTTACTGCCGGTGTCGGGCAGAGCCATCGTCGAGGCGCAGCACCGCATCGCAGAAGCTGAGGAGGAGAAAGGCGGAGAAGAGGCTGCACAGGGGCCGCGTTATGTCGCGTGCGCTGGTGGCATTCCCTTCGCCGACCGTATAGTGATTGACCACACCTACTCTACTCGCGGCTCGTACGTGATGGCACCACCCGTGATGGCAGAGGGGGCAACAGCAACGCCGTGCCGCCGTTTGATGTTGCAACGGAATCCACAGGAGGACCTGCACTACCACGTTTACAAGCGTGTCATGCCCACCGACATGCGTCTGGCGGTGGAGGCGGAGGAGACACTGACGATTGGGTCAGGGAACATTGCGCCACCACCCGTGGTCGATGATGAGTTGTCGCCCACCTACAACCTCCGCCGCCGCTTTGGCCGCGGCGCAGGTGACGACAACGAGGATGACGAGGAGAGGGATGACAGAGGTGATGACGCCGACGAGGGGAAAGCGTACGACTCGTCAAGTGCTTCCCGGGCAGCGCCGAGGGCCCCTGGTGCAACCGCCGTGGCAGACGCCAGGGGAGGCGTCTTATCCACTGACATTGACTACGTTCTACGGTACCGCCCATCGATTCGGCGCATTCCAATGCCGGATGTCGAGTCCCGATACGGACCGTGAGCAGAGCGGCGCCACCTAAGGGAAAAATGAGGACACTTGCACAGATTGCTCTTGCGTGCTGGACATGGCTCACAGTTAGCTGCCGTATCATTTTCTCCACACGGCAACCGCCCATGCCGCGCATTGCTACGCCACCAGCCCACACGTGAATCACGACGAGGGGGTTTCCTTTCTTTTTTTTTTTCTCTTCCAACGTGTCCATTCTCTTCCACAGAACGTAAGCTCAACTCCGCCCTACTCGGCCCTGCCCCAGGCCCATCGCGTGGTGCAAAGCAGTCGTAGACACACGCCCCAGCAGCGCGCCGACTCAGCCATCTGAGCACAACCTCTGCCTCACACTCTACCCACTCCACTGCTTCACAGGTTGCCTCACCGCCGCACCCATCATGCCGGCCGGCACCTGGTGCGGGTCCCCTCGGGGTGTCCCAGGCTCCCCACACCAGCGGGCCGCGGGCGATGCGTTCGAGTCACGCTGGCACCCTGCCCATCATATGGGTGGTGCAGACGCCTTCACTGCTGCGGGTCGCTTCCATGCAACGCCGTCCCAGACCTCAACCTCCACACCAGTAGCGACACATTGCTCTGACCTCCCCCGCGCAGAACGGGTAGTGGGGCCCTGTGAGGTATCACGCACTGCGCTCTCCACCATCGTGAAGTACCAAGAAGAAGGGCAGATTACGAAAGGGGATACAGTAGGCACATGAGAGGTGGCTGTAGCGTTGCACCGGCTCTGCCCACGTAAATTGCAAGACTCATTGGATGCGGAGTACAAAAAAGATGATGATTGTCAGTCCAGCTCAACTCACTTTCTGGTTCACTGCTCCCATTCCTCCCACTCACTGATGGTAATGATCGCACTGTTGCTGTGCTTGCCACTTGCCCATGCATTCCCACGCTGCTCTTAACACTTATGAGAGGGTATTTCTACTTTGTCGTTTTCTTCCTCCCCTTGCTGCGCACATCTGCTCACGCTCACTCCGCCCCCTCCCCCTCCTCCCGTACCACCTACACGCACACGCATGCAAGGCTCCGTGGCAGGTGGCACGAGGCCGACAGTTCTTCTGACCCGACTTTATTTCCTGCTCTCCTCTCGTTTTGCTGCAGCAGAGCCTGTGAAGCGAAGAGCTCTGGCGCGGCGTCGCACTTTCTTTTTCACTTTTCCATTTCACTTGCGCTCGCCTCTGCTACTCCTCAACGAGGCAAGCCACGCATCTAAAGGGCGTCGTCACTGCTTGGGTGATTTTGTGTTGGTGTGCGCATGGCATCGCGGGAGCGCGCTACCCAGGCGCGGCATGTGATGCTGCTGTCCAATGATGCACCGGTGTTGAATCGATGTGCCAAGGAGGAGGCGCATCTCAAACATCGCCTCGCTCAGTCGACTGCCGCCTGCGCGCTCATGACGCAGCGAAACCACGCCGCGGCCGCTCGTGAGGAGCGTTCCCGCGAATTGAGGCTGCAGGCGCAGTTCGCAGCGCTTCTCTCCGGCACACGTGATATAGTGGTGCCGTCCTCTTCCACAGTAGACTTGACGGATGCTGCAGAACGTGACGGCGGTTCAGCAGCAGCGACTGATCGGTTTAAGTCTCATTCCACCGCCGCCACCGGCGCTGCTGTCGTTTCATCGCCAGGGCTGAAATCGAGCAGCGCTGTGGCTGCCACTGGGAGCGCCACGCCTGCCGCGTCCCTGCTATGTGCGCTGGGGTTTCCTGACACATACGAAGCGAGCGGCTTCAAGTCAATGATTCACTGGGCTTCCGTGGCGTACGATGAAACCTTTCTTACCGCATACGGACCTCGCCAGATTCGCGAAGTGGCCCAAGCTCAAGCGATCGCAAGGGCGGGAGGCTCCTCGGAGGCGCGTGAGGCGCAACCGCACAGGCTCATGACCGCAGTTGCGTGCTACCTGCTCAACCAGGTGCTCTGCGCCGACGCAGCGGTGTCGGAGCTGTGGCAGGAGAAGCTTCGCCAGCCGATCTTCGACGCTATATTTAGCTCTCAGCCCATTGCAATGGGGCAAGAGCCGGGTCGTGCGCAACGTGGCGGTGACGTCGGGGACGCTGCCGTGGTGGACGCCATTGTGCACAGAATGATTGGTCCACCTTCTCCCCTCTCGTGCGCTGCCACCCATTCATCGGTTGCGACATCGTTTCCACCCCGCACCAACATGTATACCACGCGCGACGACTTTGCGTCACTTCGACTCTGGACAGAGGAAGTGACTGTAGAGCATCGTGAGAAAGTGTCCCTGTGCCATCGCATCCGTAGTCTTCAGTACGCCATGGCACGTCGTCAGATGGCCGTCCACCTCTTCCAGAGGCGCGCACACCACGCAGAGCTACAAGTAGTCTTCACTGTGTGGTGCACCCACACTAAGCAGCGCCGCGCGAATCGAACGGCTATAGAGCTCTACGTGGTGAATCGGCACCACCGCTATGTGACGGAGACAATTTTCCTGCGCTGGCGTCGCTTCACTCTTCGCGCCAAGGTTGAGGCGCTACAGCAGCGCGTGTTGAAAATCGCGGCGGACCGCGAGTGCGCCGCGCGCGAGCACGCTGCCGCGCTGCAGGAGCTACAGGATCAACTGGCCACCGAGCGTCGCCAGCACGTGCAGAAAACCTTTGAGCGAGACACGCTGCACGCGCAGGTGCTCGACAGTCACGCCTTGGAGGTCGATGCACTGCAGCTGATGCTGCAGATGGAAAGGGTGCAGGCGGCGCAGTCCAGCAAGTGGGCAACTCGGTGGGAGCGCGCGGCAAAGACATTTCGTCCCGCAAAACCCTGTCCCGCGGTGCCACGCTCCATGTGGATGATTGCCCGTGCCCTGTTATGCTCTGAGGAGGCCTTGGCTGTCATGATACTGAATCGCAGCGGAGCTGCGCAAGCGCTGTTGCAGATACCATACTCGGTGATACTGCAGACGCGGGAGCGGTTGGAGCAGCTACTGTTGATGTGGGTAAATGCGATCATGGAGGTGTCGCCGCAGGCGTCCACGTGGGTCACCGTCGAGGCCTTCATGTACGGCCACAGGTCACACCTGCGCGGTGTCTTGCTCTCGCAGAAGAAATCGTCAAGGAAGGTCGTGGCACCGCGCACTGGCATGACAACCGGTGCAGCGGGAAAAGATGGATCGACGTGCGAGTTCAGCATCTACACACTCATATGCCTCGTGCGAGAGCTGCGCCGATGCTACATAAAGGCCGGACTGATGGAAAGTGCGGAAGGTTGGGGCACGTCTGGCGGCTCCACAGTCGCCGACTGCTACCAGGAGCTCACACATCTTTTGGTAGCCCAGACGTGCGGCGGTCTGTACCCACCACTGCTAGTGCATTGCTCCTCCTCGCCGCTCTGGTTTACGCCTGAGGGCGTCTTTGGTGAACCTGCGTCACACCTGGCGGGGTCAAAGCGGCAGCAACGGCAGCAGCACACCGCTTTCATCTGGGTGCTCGCCTCGCTTCTCGTGGGGCATATTCAGGTTATGTGGATGTCGCCTCTCGGTGACAGAGAAGCACAGCTGGGCCGGTCGTCAAAGGAGGGCATGGAGACGCTGCGATGTAAGTACGAGGCGGATATGATGAAGCTGGCACAAGTTAGCTTCGTGTTGCAGCACCGCGCGCCGCCAGCTGGCTTGGGCGCAGCACCTCGAGGCACTTCAGTGGTGGCCCCGAACACACTGTTGCCAAAGAAGCGAGCTGTTGCTTCGTTGGTGGCATCCTTCTCGGCGGTCGCCGCCGCCGCAGCGCGCCCCGAGAAGGATGCCACCGTCGCCACGGAGATGACCCTGGAGGAGATGCTGCGAGAACGCTGCGAGGTGACGCGTGGCAGTGGGTGCAGCAACAGTTGCATCTCCGTGTCTGGAAAGGACTTACTGGCCGTAGCGGAGGATTCCCTGTCCGATATTGAGGCGTTTCTCGGCATGGTGCCTGCTCAGGTGCAGTCGCTCAAGTTAAGGGCGGGCGCGAACGGCAGCGAGGACGATTATGAGGTCGACGAGGATGTGTGGGTCAACGGACTGCTCCAGCAGCTTTTCGAAGTCGAAGGTGCAGAGTCGCAGTTGCGTCGCAACATGCGCCTGCAAAGCAGCGAAGTTATTGAGGACGACGCAACGGATGGCCACGCGCGATCGGCAATGACCATGCCCGCGTCTGCGTTTGGCGACGACGAAGAGAGCGGGGGTGGATGGAAGGGTGATGACGCCGCCACTGGCGAGGAGAATGCTAGGTCCACGTATCGCAATCTTTCCAAGAGTACCGTCGCTCTCACGCGGGAGCAGCTGCAGCTGCTGCGCTCCCTTCCGGGTCGCAGCTACGGGTTTGACGCTCTTCGGCCCATCGCCATCGGACCTGCCCAGGGTGCATCAGTGACAGGGGAGGACTTAACAGACAGCTCTAGCACCGCCAGTTACACCTCTGTGGCACATCTCTACTCGTTTCTGCTCAATACACTGGACGACACGGTGGCTCGGCAGCAGTGGTGTGGGCTGGCGCGCGTCGTGACGTCGCTGGCGGTGCGCTTTCATGTACTTGACGACTCCGAGGACGCCGCGCGACAGGCTGTAGCGCTGGCGGCGGTGAAGGACGAGTACGAGGAGCTGAAGAGCTCGAGAGTGGTACGGGAAAGCCCGGAGCGGCAGACTGAGAGTCCGCCCTCCTCTTCGACTTCTCGACTACCCCCAGTCTCTGTAGGATGCTCTCCTGGAGTGCCGGAGGCGGGGAAAGCCCGTACCGGCGCCGCAGGCGCGGCAAGCCCAGCTAGAGGTGGCAGAGTTGCCGTGCGGCTTGTACCTGCGACGCTACTACAGCAGCCCCAACCGCCATCTTTTCCATCAACAGCTAACGTGGTGCCGCGGCGTCCGCCAGGAGCGCACAGCTCCCCATCCGTGAGCATCGCATTGAACACAGGAGCGACGCCATCACAGAGAGCGGCAGAGGCTGGAGTGTCGGTCGTCTGGACACCTCCAGTGCACGACCTGCGAGGCGCCACCGCGACCCCGGCACAGGCGTTGACTGCGACTGTCTCTTCTATCATGCTCAGCGAGGAATTGCACAGCCGTGGAGCCTACCAACTGAACACCACCCAGGATAGCCTCAACGGTAGCTCGCCGGTAGGTTCCTCTGCGCAAGGTGCTCCCTCATCTAGTCCAAGTCACTGTGCTGTTCCGCGGATCGGTGCTGAGGCACCGGTGCTGATGGTGCCGCCGCCGTCTGCAGAGGTGCCCACGCCAGTAATACCCACCGCAGCCCCATTACCTGCACAGAAAGATGGACGTGGTGTGAGGGATTACGCCGCGGAATCGCCCGAGTACATTGCAGGAATCACGTCAAGTGGTGGTAGCGCCTTTTGTCCGCCCATGGCAGGGAACGCGGGCACCACAGCCGGTACCGCCTACGAAGCCCGAATGCATGCCCCCGTCGAGGTGCTTGCGCGCGAACGAGGTGCTGGGCTTGCACCACCGCAGATCCCTATGCCCGCATCGTCTTTGTCCAATGCCCGCGACCCCACACCCGGCACCTCCTCCTCGCTACGTCCAGACAACTCCTGCTCGACTGCCATAGGCAGTTATAGTATCCCACGACAAAATGCCACCCTGCAGACCCCGCTACCTCCGACTCTCCGGGCACGGGCTCCACCTCTTCTATCGGCACCGACCCATGCCTTGGGGCATCCTCCAGACCCCATCACCGTGCAGTCAGAGTCGTCAAACTCGCTTAGCCCACTCGTCATTCGCCACGATCCGTCGCAGCAGTTGGGATCACAGAGGAGACGCCAATACTGCTTCCGTATGGGGCCTTGAGCAGTGTGACGCCGCGTGCGTCACCGTCTTCCCCGCGTCTTTTTCTTTCTCCTCCTGCCCACGCCCAGTCGTTTTACTGCTTTGGCACGTCAATTTTTTTCGTCTTGAACCGCTCACGTTTTCTGCGGGAGATCGCACTTACTGCTGCTCTTTTTCTGGGTTTCATGGCTCTATTCGATGTACCCTATCTTTCTTCACTGGACTTACTTGGCGGTTACTCACTCCCTGCCTCTCGTTGCCGCCTTTGCTTTCTCCCCTTCATACCTGTGCTCTCCGTGCGGATTCGATGTACTACGTGTGCTTTTCCTGGAGCTATGCGATGCGCTCCTCCTTTCCTTCAATCGACTCTTTGGCTCTTCTCTCACCTGAGGTGGTACCTGTGCGCATCAATGATGAGCCAATGGCTCTCTCCAGCTTCTCATGGCGGCGCTGCGGCCGCATCCACACTCTACTTTCCGTTACTTGTTCACCCCCTACCAGCTGCGCCCCAATGCAACGAAGTGCTTAGGGTGGAAACGTTCGCCCCAGCGAATGTGTGAAGGAAAATTTCAAAGGCGGATCAGTGTGTCTACGAGGAGAAAATGATGCCCGGTGTACTATTCATCGTGCCACGAGCGCTCCAATACTGGACACACGTTGGGTGTGCGATTGACATGGTTGAGCATGATGACGCGCGTTGCATCCATTGCATCTGGCTCACTCTGTCTCTGCCTCATGAAGTCCCTCACCTCTCGTTTTCTATTGCCTCCAGTTATCCCTTGCCATCTGAGTCATCGACACCGAAAGCCTCTCTCCCACACCGGTCAGTCACGTCATCTCTTGTGTGAGCTTCTCTTTCCACTCTCTAGCTCATTCTTTGGTGGCTTTCCCCTTATTTTGTCAGTGCGTTTTACCCTTTGCCGCTGATGTTGCCTTCTCTATTTCGTACCACCGCGTCGTGTAGATGATCGGGCGCAAGCCACACGAGCCGAATAAGACGAAGACAGACATCGACTACACGCGCACCCTTCTAGAGAGAACGCGTACTCGTGTTCGTATGGTTAAAGGCCTCGCTCAGGCTTTCCCTTGTGCTGCTCACAAGCTTTCCACCACCATCACCACCAGGATACTGTAGAACGATCGGGCGCAGGCGGAGAGAATGGCGAAAAAGAGTAGTGATGCAGAGACAGAGCTGGCGAAGTTGCAGGTGCCGGCGCACTCGTTGCCTGGCGCGCCACTAGAGGCTTCGTCGTTCACGCCCTCCAACAGCGTGGTGGCGCCAGGCAATAATGGCGGTGCTGCGCAGGCTGCAAAGGCCGGTAGGCTACGAGAGCGCATCAAGCCCTACCCCGTCTCTGGGAGCAAACCCGCGTACTACAGCGTACTGGAGGACATCGAACGACGACGCGCACGCGAGTTGCGTCGTACCCTGCGCGTCGCCGATGCTGCAAAGCGAAGGCAGCAGAACCGGACGATTGCCATGGCACTTGCGCTCATCGTGGTACTTGGCCTGGCCGTCTTGTTTTTTTTTTTTTTCGCAGTTCGCGTGAAGTGAATTGACTGAACTTGTTTCGCTCTCTTCCGCTTTTCTGGTTCTTGTGATGCACCACGCTGGCGTTGTCGAGAGTTCCCTTCGCGGTGTGTGCGCTTCTCACCACTTGCGAACTGCGGCTCGCGCACGGCGTACGTTTTGAAGTGGATGACTGCGGAGGTACGTTGCACGGTTTGCTTGGCTACTCACAGCCACAGCGAAAGACGCGCGCCTCTGTCACGCGTAGATCGAGGAAGGAGAGGGAAAAAGAGGAAGAGAGTATTGGTGGCGTGTGCGCCCTCTCTCTCTCCTTGTTTTTTTCTTCGTTTACTGTCTTCCTACACCCCTCTTCCTATCCATTGGCTTGTACGCCGCATACTCTTCTCGTTCGCTCATGCAGGGCTGCTCTTCCGCGATAGGTCAGCCGGGTATGCGGCTGTGCAGCACGATGACCATTACCCATCACGCAGTGAATGGAGAGCACCGTTGAGTCGCGTTTGATGCCAGTCAGATGCGCGTGTCTGCTTTCGTGTCCATTTTGTTCTTCGCACTTTTCCATTCTACACTCTTCCGCCCTGTTTATCGTTCTACGGCGTCGGAACAAACAAACCAGGCGGCATCGGCAGAGCTCACTGAGGCGTGAAACAGGCGCTAACGAAAGTGTCGCACTTGCCTTTCTGTCTTTCTCCTCCACGTATGGGAGCTTGCAGATACACGTCCGAAAGGGTGCTCTGGCGGTTGCCTAGCACCACCCCCCCTTCCGTTCAATTCCTTGGTCCAGCACCGCTTCACTATACACCTCACTTCGCCCTGCAAAGAGGGAGGGACAAAATCTGCAGCGCTTGACTGGTACATGTGCTCAAAATATGCCTTTTTCTCTCTCTGTCACCTCTTTTCCTTTTCGGTTTACTTGTGGTTTTCACCCGTGCGTGCTACCCCCTCACCACCCAGACACACCCACCCACACACACACACACAGTTGTAAGGGCTGACAATCAGGGCAAGGAGGAGGAAGAAAGAAACAGCATGCACCTCAGAGGCAGCACAAGCACTCCTGATTTCATATGTGTTACTGCTTCACCGACGAGTAGAGGCGTGTGGTGATCACAAGTCCTGTCTGGCGTTTCTCTTGGTGTCGTGTGTGATTGAGAGTTTGCGTCCTTCTGCTGGTGTGCTTGTGCAAAGCTAGCTGAAGAGGAGACGCCACCTTTTGCAAATCAGCGCGCGTTGCACGCCCTGCGCAGCGTCGTGGCACCTCGACTGTTGCTGCTGGTGCTGCTGCTGCGGACTGCTGGTCTCGCAAGTGTGTCCTGGATCCGAGTAGCCCCTTTTCGTGAACGTGGTGGCAGGCCGACTGCTGTCCTTCACTGCGCTCGCACGCGCTTGTCTCGTCTTTCCCTGCCGCCTTGTGCGAATTTGTAAGCGTAATTCATTTTTGTTGGTGGTCGGTTGCGGTGCCTGTGTGCGTGAGAGCTTCCATTCGTTTTGGCTCGAGCCAGCAGGCAGTGCTCTGGAGCATACGCACACAAGCAGAACTTACATTTCAAATTTGTGCATAATGGCAACGATGTCATCGTCCTCAGCGAGCGAGGCTGCCGTGCGTTCGGCCTGGTTCGACGCAATCGACGCGACAGCTGCCATGACGAGCACGGAGCCGTTGCAGCCCGCGGCGGAGTACACGGCCGACTCCTGCCTGCCCACACTCTCTCTGGCTGGTAGCCAGGCAGGTTTTTTTGAGCAGCTCAATGAGCTCGACAGGGGGTTTGCTGAGGCCTCCTCATCGCTGTTCCTTCCACAAATGACGTTAGAGGAGGCATGCCACGCGAAACCGAGCTTTTACCAAACCTTCCGCGGTGAGCTCGAGATCACGGAGACGACGTTTCAGCCACTGCTAGTGAAGCAGCGCGATGAATCCAGACAGGAAGCCGAGAGCTCGGCGAGGAATGGCCGCTACAGTTCTCGCAGACGGCGGCAGGAAGCCCCGGTGCCGCCGCGCGGCACAGCCCCACTTTATGGTGGCTTTCTAGGTCAAGAGGCGATGTCACCGAGCACGGCGGTGCAGCGCAAGCCGGACTTTATGCCGATCCTCCTCGTCCCCTCCGCTGCCACAGCTCCTCTGCAGCTCATGAACATCAAGCAGTTCCTGGAGCACGGCGCCTACGTTGATCCCGCCAACTTGTATGTAGATCGTGAGACTGGCGTAGTCAACATTCGCGACTCGAAGCCGCGCTCGGTGGTAGTGAAGCCTGGCAGCTTCCATGATCCACACCGGTACCGCGTCGCCTTTCGGCAGTTCCGCGTCGTCGACGACCCAGACGAGGTGGATGACTGGGCGCACGTGTGTGGTTGCATCGTCGAGGGTAAGCTGTGGCAGCTGAAAGGCTGGTACCCACAGGAGCAAGCGCAGTCGCGCGACCCGAGCCGCCTCTTCTCGCGCATTCGGGCTTTTTTAGCGTACTTTGAGGAGGACAAGGTGCCCCCGCAATGCCGTGAGTGGAACGTGCAGAGTCTTGCCTTGACGCGTAACCTGCTGAAGGATCAGGTGCACATCGCACTTGCTTCGCAGTTCTGGGAGCAGCTCTACACCTTTCTAGATGAACATCCGATGTTCTCCAGGTACACCATTCCACTCACAGACGAGCGCCTGTAGTGCCGCATCGGGTGGTGTTGACGACGTGGCGTTTGCGTTTGCGTGTGCGCGTGCGTTTTTCTCCGTCTTTTTTTCTTTATTATTTGCTCTGGTCGCTGCGCGGAGACATAACAAGAGAGAAGGACAGGAGGATGCCATGCGAGGGCGCCTGCTTGCATTCTTCTGCGCTGATGCGTAGGCGGGCTTGATGCACTTCTTCTCTGTCTCTTCGTTTTGGCTGACTGGAGGGCTTTTTCTTCGCTTTCTCGATTGCCCTTCTCTTATGTCTCTCGTGCATCGCAAGTGATAGAGGAGAGGGACAGCTCAAGGCAAGGAGACGCCAGGAAGCTGCCAGGGCAGAGAGAGACTCCTCCTGTTGAGTGTGTGGGGGGAGGGGGGAGGAAGCGGAGGAGGAGGGAAGGGCGATGGTGCATGCACTTGTATCATGCTGAATCTTATTTTCAGTGGTCTTGTCTTTGCTATTAACGTGAGGAGTGACGACGAAGAAGCGGAGCACCCCGCACACCCACCCACACACAGACAGGGACGGACAAGCTGTAACGGGCATTCAAGCAAAGCGCCAAAACAAAAAATAACAACAGAAGAACACACACACCCGAAAAAAAAAAAGAAGACACACCGAACATAACCGAGCAACTATCTCGAGCCTTAAACTTATGCTCTCCTCTTTTTCTCCTGCTCTCCACCACCTGCCCATTTTCCCCCTTGCGCGCCTTACACCTCTTTTCGGTACTACTGTGCTTGCCACATCTTCTTCATGCCTGTGCTGTGGTCGATTTCTTGTTTTTTTTTTTTTTGAGTGGTGTAGGCCAGAAGGGGGGGGGGAGCAGCACAGAGGTGGAGGCAGGGCGATCGGGCGGCGGCCAAGTATGGAGGAGGATGAGAAACGACGACAACAGGAGCAAGCAACTTAGGCGACAGGCGCAGCCCACTCTCTCACTTTCTCCTCTTCTCTATGCCCACTGACCGTTGTTCTCTTCCTCGCCCCCACTCCTGATTACCATGGCTTTACGTAGTGGGACTGTGTACATATTTTTGAGAGGTAGGGAAGGTCATCCAAGGCATAGTAGGCAACGACGCGGTTTTCTCATATTTTTTTGTCTTCCTCTCTCTGCCATCTTCGTTGCTCGTCTTTGTGTCTCTCTTTCCTCTTTATCCCTCGCTCCTTCTCTTTCTTCATCGTTGTGGTCGCGTGGGGTACGTCTTGGCTGGCCATCTCTCCCCCCTTTCCCCCCTCTCCCCTTTTCTGTCTTGTGGGGTTGCCCACTCTTTCTTGTCTGTGGCCGTTCTTTGGCTCAACGCTCTGCGGCTTCTTTCTTTGTCACTCCCACAGGACATGACACGCTCGCAGGCGCGTATGTCTGTGCGTCTGTGCACCTCTCCCTCTCTTCGTGAATCTTCGCGAGCCTCTCGGCTGTGCGGTGCCCCAGCCGAGCGTTTCCGTCTTGGGGGCTTCACCGCGGTTCCTTCAATGCTAGTGCAAAACAAATCGATTGGATAGAAAGGAAATGCCCCCCCCCCCCAACCACCACCAAAGAGTGGAGAAGACGGTTGACGGGATTCACGGTGATGGAGAAAGTAACATTCTATATCTGTTTCTGCGCGCGACTCTGGTGAGGAGGTGTGTGTCACCTCTGTTGCAGCGCGCATGATTGGTCTTGGGTCGTAGGTTTGGGTGGGTGGGTGGATTCTGTGCCAGGGTCTCTCTTTGACCCTTTAATCCCCCTACTATTACGGCTATGCGGCGGGTAGTGTGCTTGGTGTGGGAGGTAGCGCTGCGTGAAGCAAGTGCCATTGCGCGTGTGGGCCCGCGTCTATCTTTTCCGCTGAGGGACGAGCGACCATATTGGCGCATGTGCACTTCGTTTTTTTTTTTCCGAGGACAGCGAGGGCTTGAGCGAAAAAGTGAAGGAAATGATGATTTGCCCACGCAATCGACTGCGACAGGTCGAGCAGGGTGGCTTGCCACTGTATTTAGGGTTATATGCGTGCTGCTGTTCAAAGTTGTCGGCGCTATGGTGCCGTCGACGGTACAGCCAGTCTGCAGCCCTTTTGTACGCACTTACCAAAGCCTCAACGGTGGAAGCTGACTACAGCGACACGAATCCTGTTGAACGGACTGCGCTTTAGAGCGACTATGGGTGTGTGGGCTGAGGTAAGGTCCCATGTGATCGGCATCGTCAAGAGCAGAGAAAACGATGCCACACGGGTATGCACCCACCAAGACTTACTTTGAGCAGTCTTTCACTCCCGTCCCTTTAGCACCCAGGGGTGCTTATTGAAGAGCTCTCTTCTGGACATACTGTATGTTCCTCTTCTTTCTCCACTTAACACTCTTTGCTTTGGGGCCTGTTACGCACCTGCACGTCCTCTTGCCTCTCTTGTTCACCCCTACACACCCACGCTCACAATGGTCAAGCACTGATCGCAGATAGAGAGAATTCAACGCGCCCGCTCAGGCCCCGACACGAGACAGCTGGCGCAAGCAGCAATTCGACTGACCCCATCCCATATTCTCCCACACCTTTATTTTTTTTTTCGCCGATAATGCTTCGTCGCCTTGCCAACTGCTCCACGTCCTTCGTGACGGGGGCCGCCGTGCAGAGGCGCTCCACCACCATTCTCTCTGTGCGAAAGGGCAACAAGGTAATTCTGATTGGGGACCGTCAGGTGACCTTGGGCGAGCGTATTGTGGCGAAGAGTAGCGCCTGCAAGCTGCGCAAGCTCAACGACAACGTTGCGATTGGTTTTGCCGGCAGCACGGCGGACGCGTTTGCGCTGATGGAGAAGCTGGAAAACAAACTAAACGACTTTCCAGACCAGCTCTCTCGAGCCGCGGTGGAGCTTGCAAAGGACTGGCGCACCGACCGCGCCCTCCGCCGCCTCGAGGCGTCCCTCATTGTGTGTAGCAAGGAGGAGACGCTGGAGATTGATGGGCAGGGAAACGTAATCACCCCCGAGGAAGACGGTATCATTGCCATTGGGTCGGGCGGCACGTACGCCAAGGCGGCGGCTCGTGCGCTGATTGATGTTGACGGCTATGATGCGGAGCGCATTGCACTCAAGGCGATGAAGATTGCGACCGACATTGATGTCTTCAGCAACAGCAACTGGGATGTGGAGATGTTGACGCGTGAGGAAGAAGCGGTAAAGAAGGAGGCGGAGAAGGCGGCGCAGGCCAAGGAGGAGAAGAAGGAGTGAGCAGGTGCTCGCCTCTGCGGTTGGTGTGCAGGGTCGTCTCTTCTTCGCAGCACCGTCCGCCTTCGGCATCGCGACACACGTCGGCTCATGGGCCCCATTTCCTCCTGCACGTTGCTGCCGTGCAAATCGTATTTGCCAAGCGCTCGATTTTTTCTTTCTTTTCCTTCTATTCGGGTGCTGGCGTTGATGCTGTTCTTGTAAGGAATATAAAGCAGCATAAAGGAACACGCCTGGATTGTGCTGGAGCAACCGATGATGACTTACGCCTGCGCGCGCCTCTCTCGTTCGTCTATGTCGTTAAGCTTCTGTTGGTGTGTGTGTGTGTGTGCGAGTTGGTGTTTTTATTTTACGTTACGTCTCTGTTTTCTATGGCGTTTCCGGTTGAGCAGCCGATAGGCTGCCGAGTTGAAGAGACACACAAGCACGCCAGTAGCGAAACAAATAAGACGTTAAGACTAGACAGTGTAAAGGGAGCTCCCCCTCCCCCAGCTTTGTTGTGTGTGCGTTGGATGCTGCTTACGCCAGCGTCGTTTTGCATTTCCGCCTGCTCGCATCGGCGGTGAAGGGTGGAGGACGCAACGCGACTTCCACGGGACAGACGGCTGTTCGTGCAACGACTCCGTCTGCCCAACGGGAAGAGAGGTGATGATGCTCCCACAGGGCTCTGGTGCGCGCACAAAAATGTGCGACTAGTGACATGGGCATCCTGGCGGCAGCCGTTGCGTCTATCTCTATCTGCTACCCTCCGGGCGGTCTGCTTAGCTCGTTACGTCCCCGTACCCATGCCTCCTCCTCCTCAAGTACGTTCTGAGCGTGTTCTCTCTCATTCATCCCAATTCCTTCTTACTTATCTTTCCCGTCACTTGACTCGCTCAACAATGCATCTTTGCCGCTGTTCACACGTTGGAGTGAACTTCTCTGTCTCTCTCTCTCGCTATTGCGTCTTCCACGACACCGACACGCATACACGAAACGCCTCTCCTGTGTCCTCCTGTTTTTGCCCCCCCCCCTTCATCGCACGAATTCCCACAGAAAGGGGCGCACACGCCCACATTCGCTCGAACCGCAAGTAAAAAGAAGTGCAAAGTGCCGAGAACGAGCGCACAGAGGTGTAAGCGGGGTAAGTAGCACTCATCAGCAGCGCGCACCCATAGGCATACACGAAAGGGAGAAACGCCAAGTGCGCGCTTTAATTGACAGAGAAAAATTCAAAAGACGAGTAGCAGCCGACAGTGCCCCCGTGAGGAAAAGCAAAGCGACATCGAGTCTTTCTTTTGCCGCTTGCGGTCTTGTGTGCGTTTGTGTCTGCGTGTCTCTTGACGCCTCTTTCCTTTTCTTCCCCTGTTACTGCTTTACTCTTCGTACCGCTTCCTCGAAATGTTTTTTTTTTCTCTTCTCGAATCACGCTTAATGGTAACCGACTCGACTAACAGAAGATACCCCCCTCCCCCCACACCCCCACACCCACACACAACTGCTCCTTACTCATCCCCCTTCTCCTTTCACCACGCTCCGTTTGCTTTCTATTAGCGATCTGGCACACTTTGCAGACGTTAGTGTCCTTTGTGTTTTTCTCTTGCTTTTGCTTTCCACTTCTTCTTTGGCTGTAACAGCGCCTGCGTCTGAGTAGACGCATGACTAGGCTTGTGCGTGTATGTGGTGCTGAGAGATCGTGGGCGATCCACGTACAGAAATACACCGCGCAAAGCAGCGTGTATCTCGATGAAGAGTACTTAAGGATACGTCGCTGACTCTCTCTCCTACACTCTCTCGTCCTCTTCCCCTTTGCACTTGCCTACCGCACCGTTGGCCATGGCACAAGTTAACTCCTCTGGTGTCGCTGCCGCAGTGACGTCTAGCAAAGTGGGCGCATTGTCGTCTCATCCGCTCAAGGCGACAAACATTGGCAAGGATAACGACTCTTCTTTTGGTGCCGGCGCTCCGCATGGACAAGTGCAGGGGCGTGTCCGAGGCTGACACCACCAGCCGGGCAAGGGCCACATTGCGGGAACATGCGATGGCGAGCAGCAGCACGCCCCAGGCCTGTGGAAGTCGATGATAGGGTCGCAGAGGGCCTCCATGACCCCGCCATCACTCGTGATAGATGAGAACACCCGCGGCCAGGGTCGAGGGCAAGCTGCCCGTTCAGGCAGTCAGCAGAATAGGCACTCGTGGGAAGACGACAGCGGCTGCCCTGCGGATAGTGCGTACATTGCTTTGACGAGCGCGCAGCTGCACAGGTGGCCCCCGCCTTCCTTTCCTGGAGTACGTCTTCCCGCCTGGTGTTGGTCCACGTCGGCGACGGTGTATCCGCTCTCCGAGGACGACCTCCTGGGCTTTTTCCATTATCTACAGCTGACCTCCCAGGAGAAGGCGGCACGAGCGCGGCTGTTTGATTACGTCCAGACGTGCATGGCGGAGGTGTGGGGTCCTTGTAAAGCGGGAAGCAAACCCCGCGCGACAGCACAGGTGATGCTCTACGGCAGCTACGCTCTAGGGATTTCTCATCCACGCAGCGATATCGATCTTGTCCTCACCTTCCCGGCCGAGGAGCGAAAGGACACCGCTAGGTTTGCGGTGAAGAGGAGTGGTTGCGGGGATCTTGTTCCCGCGGTGCCGATGGCCTTTAAGGAACGCCAGGCACTGTGTCTGGAGCGGCTCCACGACCTCGCCGAGCAGCTTTGGAAGTCGGCATCGTTTCCCCAACTGGAGGTAGAGATACACGGTCAGTGCTACGTGACGCGCATTCATCTGCGAGATATGACCTGCAAAGGCGTGTCGTGTGACATCAACAGCTCCTTCGTCTCTGCGCGCGTCGCCCGCATCGTGGCGCGTCGGCGGCTATGACTGCAAGACTTGCCGCGCGCGGCGTTTCTTGTGCGCCTCACCAAGGCAGCCGTGAAGCAGTGAGGGTCTCAACATAGTCGTCTGCGGTGGCGTCACGTCCACAGCGCTTTACTCCCTGGTGGCCTGCTTCCTCGCTTAGATGGAGCAGCTTCGTCCACACGCGCAGGTGGAGGAGAACCTGTCCCCGCCGCGCTACGAGGAGGCCTCCGCCACGCCTGTTGCGACGTTCCTATCTTCGTTGCCTTTGGTTTCTCTGTTCTCTTCACCACATATACCCGTGCTACCGTTGACCAGCAAGTCTCTCGCGCCGCCTATGCCATTGCTAACCGACACGACTTCCATTGCTCGCGGCGGCAACGCGCTAAGCAGAGCAGTGGGCGTTCCTTCACCTGAGCCGAGCTTGGGTCGTGAAGAGCCAGAAGCACGGCTTGTGCAAGTCCTTGTCTTTTCGCGAGGCGAATCAGGAGGACAGTGCACTGTGCCTTGTTCGTATGACTGCTTATTCGCTTTCCCACACGGACAGAGTGAGTGGTGCATGCAATGAGGACAGTGAGGAGGACGACGAGGTAGATGACTACACCCAGGCGGGCCTCACGCACAGCTCCGGATCCCCCACTATTGTGGCCAGGCCGACTTCTCGGGCTGCAGCAAGCACACCGCCGTCAGCTGCAAGCGAAGCGCACGAAAGAGTTGCAGCGACCGCGTCTGCTAGTGATGCGCCACGGACGCGCGTCAATCCTGCTGCGCAACGTGAGAGCGGGTTTCCCAATGCGCAAGAGCTCACTCGCATCGCGCAAGCGCGGTATGGTGCGCCCCCAGTACGTCTGCTGCTAAAGCTCTGGAGTTTTCTCTCTGTGGATGCCGTTGTAGGCGGGTATCAGGTGGCGGATGTCTTTGGAGACGATGTGTTGCGGTGCCACTTCGGCGAACAGAACAACTCGGCCACGGTAACCAAACAGCTGCTGTTCGTGCCATCGCTTGAAACGACCACGTTGGCGGGCACGCTCAGCACCGGCATCTCCGCTGCATCCGTTCGTATCCCTGCGCTAAGAGTACTCTTTCGCTGTTCGTGCACGTTGCTAGAAAACATGCCCCGGTGTCAGCGCTACCCACGGCGCTCCGCCCCAATGATCCTCTGGACTGTCTTTGTCGACCCTCATTTGCCGGCTAACTTGGAATGGTATTTGATGTAGTTTGCCCGTATATTTTTTCTTTTTTCCGCTTGCTGCTACTTCGTCGTGATGACGGTGGAAAGCGCAGTGCGTGGTACCTCACAGGGCCCCACTACCCGCTCTGTGCGGGGGAGGTCAGTGCAATGTGTCGCTACTGGTGTGGAGGTTGAGGTCTGGGACGGCGTTGCATGGAAGCGACCCGCAGCAGTGAAGGCGTCTGCACCACCCATATGATGGGCAGGGTGCCAGCGTGACTCGAACGCATCGCCCGCGGCCCGCTGGTGTGGGGAGCCTGGGACACCCCGAGGGGACCCGCACCAGGTGCCGGCCGGCATGATGGGTGCGGCGGTGAGGCAACCTGTGAAGCAGTGGAGTGGGTAGAGTGTGAGGCAGAGGTTGTGCTCAGATGGCTGAGTCGGCGCGCTGCTGGGGCGTGTGTCTACGACTGCTTTGCACCACGCGATGGGCCTGGGGCAGGGCCGAGTAGGGCGGAGTTGAGCTTACGTTCTGTGGAAGAGAATGGACACGTTGGAACTTTTTTTCATTTTCGCTGTTTGAGTGGCGGTAAGTCTCGTGTATTGTGCTCTCACGATCTCAGCATCCTGTGAGGAGGCGGCGGCCGCGGGTGGCGAAAAAATGGCGAACAACTTTGTGCAGTGTTTGTAGTGAAGGATGTATTGTGGATCGTGGTGTGCGCTCTCTCGTACTCCTTCTGCCCACGCTGCACTCCGCTCCCCTTCTGAATTCCCCCTTGCCGCTGCCTTTGGACTTTTCTTTTCTCAGTGTCTCTGGACTTTGCGTCAGAGTAGGACAAGAAATGGGGGAGGGGAGCAGAGGAAACGCGTGTCGTCTGCGTCTTGCCAAGACGACACGCCTGCGCCTCTTGAGTTTTATGCCACTCCGATTCTTCCTCTTCGTCCTGTGTCTTTGCTCGCTCTACTACTGTCACTACTAGCTGTTTCGTATGTCTCTGTACACTACTGCACCACTGCTGCGCTGCTACTCGCACGATACTTTCCCTTCGCGAAGATAAACGAGGCCGGGAGGGAGAATGCGTGGAAAGACGGTCTTTTGCCTTTATCTGTCTACCTTCTTTCCTTTCATTGCTGACGTGTTGTCGACGCGGAGCGCCTGTTTGTCGCCGTGTTCTTCGCGCACGCGTGTGTGCGTGTGTGTGTGTGTGTGTATGCAGTTCACGCCCGTTATCGAATAGTCGGCAAACAAGCAAAGAGCAACAAAGTCGAAGTGCAGCAGCTGAGGCAAGAAATATGTATAGAGCCTGTGTGTAGTGTGGCCTCATATTACTTGATCAGTGGAGCGCAATCACGTGTGCTGTCAAGAGAGGATGAGCTGCCTTGCGTCGCATGGAGGGAAGGAGAACCTCTCTCTTGCTCGCAGAAGCACGTACCCATGTCCCCTCTCCCTCCACCACTACTACCGACCCTTCATGTCACTGGAGTGTATGTTGCAAGATGGTTTGGGGCCTCTTCTTCCTCTCACTTTGTATCCTCCTCTACCTGCGGCGCTATTCATGACTGATGAAAAGTAGAAGAGAGCCACCGCACATATACACGCACACCGTTCCGCACGTACATGGGCAAGCATGTGCATGTAGGGATACGCGACTTGTTTTTCTTTTGCTCCTGCTCTACTCTCTCTTCTTCTCCCTAGTGCAGATGCCTATTCATCAATATGATGACTGGTCGTATGAACGGCTGCGTCAGCAACGCAACCGAGCCCATTTCTTGCTCGAGGACCCATACCGTTACGTGACAGTGCTGCTGATATCGAAGCCAGGCAAGTCAGACGTACTGAAGTGCATCGACAGTCCCTGCTACCACGCCGCTGGCCCACTAGGCGAGGGCGACATTGTTGAAATAGAGGATCTGCTCTGTCTGCGCTGCCCTTGGCATCGGTATCTTGTGAACATCGAGAATGGGGAGGAGATTCTGCTTCAGGTAGACCCGACCACCGAACAGGGGGCGGGAATGGTCGGCCGCCACGCCGCCCTCCCCACGCACCCGATGAACTTAGCCGATCTGTCCGCCGGAGGCGTGAAGGTGGTGCACGGGGAGAAGGTGCAGCGAGTGCACCATGCGTGGCTTGAGGAAGCCACGGGTATTCTCTCTATCGAGGTAGCAGAGGAGGCGGCCATGCGCCAGCATCCCGTCAAGTCTGACAAGCCGGCCGGCAACGTAAAGAGTGGCGGCATCTGTATGCAGATCTTTGACATTAAGGCACGGGGTCTCGACCAGTTGTAAACATGTCCGTGTGTGCATACGTGTGTGTGGGCGGATGTGGCGCCGCTGCCTCCCCCCCTTCACATTCTCGACGCCGATGAAGGAAGTGATGCAGAGGTGATGCGAGCAAAGAGGCATGATTAAGAACCTTACATTTCGAAAGACCTTCTCTACACCGCCGTTTCGACCTTTCCCTCCCTCCAAGACTGGGTGTCACGCCTCAGCAGGCGTGCACGTCTATATGGTACTGTTCTTGTTTTCTCGTTGACTTCTCCCACCTCCCACTTCGCACCCTCACCCCCCCCCCCCGCAATGCTGCGAGAGGGAGGAGAGGGGGGACCCTCTCCAGTGAGTAGACTCGATCCCCCCTTTTTTTACTTTGCGCCGTTTAGCTGCACCCTTTTTCTTGGTTTGATATGAGTCACTGTGCGCTGACTGGGGAGAAAAGAGGCACTGCTCTGCTGCTCTCTCAAGAGTGTTTACCCCCTTTTCTCTCGAATCCGACGGGGGCCATGACATACATCGGTAATCCCCTCCTCCCTCCCCTCCCCCCGACATTCTCAGGCACATCAGTGCTGCAATTCCTACTGCAGTGTGTACGTCTTTCCGATGCTTTCACTGCGTGCTGAAGGTAATCAGTGTCATCGGCACGAAACCTTCGTAGGGATTACTTATGTATGTTGCTTTACGGCGTGTCGTGCTACCCACCACCCGAAACTGATTGTGACACCCTTGCTACATCCTCGTAAAGGGCAGTACGCATCTCAACTGGAAGAGCCAACCCCCTTTGGCGATACCTCTTTCCGCCTTTCCACCTTCAACACCGCACCGGGGCTACTCCAGCCAAACGAAAGACAAACGAACCGTATCCGAGATCCAGCAGCTGGTCTATGCTTACCAGTCAGGTGGTGCGACCCACATACGCATTCATACACGCACGTATTTTCTCTCTTCGTGACTCCCTTATGCTTTCCATTCTCCGTCCTGGAGCAAGACGGCTGCGCCTGCACACTCCCGGAAGAAGACTTATCCTCTTCACTGATGCACCTTTAGCGTGTGTTGGCGTGTCTTTAACGAGGGTTGCACGGGCGACAAAAGGCATCCTGCCTCTGCGATCTCTCTTTCTTGTACTCTAGCAGTCGGCACCCCCTCCCCCCCCTCTCTCTCACTCTCTGATCATCTCCGCTCCTCTCTTCATTTCAACTTACTACTCTAGTACCACCTCTTCTCTTGCTACCGCAAGGATCTATTAGCTCTCCTCTGCTCGCACTCGCGTTCACGTGGGAGGGGGACGGTGCTGGCAAAGAGGCACCAATCGAAGGGAGCGGCCAAAAAGTAGAAAACGATACGAAAGCGCTGATAACTTTCAGAAGCAAAAAAAGAAAGCCCCAAACGCCCTCAACGTCTCTTCCCACGCAACAACAGCAGCAGAAACGAAAGGACAGGCAAATGGAGAATCTTCCGAACCAGCTGATGAGCCGCATCGCTGAACTCTCGCTCTCGGATGCACAGATTCAGTCCTACGGCCGGTGGCTCGTCTTCGCTCTTGGAGCCTACTACATCTCCAGTACCTGGCAGAAGAGTATCCCCGCAGATGTGCAGGCTGCTATTACGGGGCACATGGTGCAAGGCTACGACCGCAGCGCCATCACCACCCGCCTTGAGCAGCGGCACATCCGCCAGCTTCTCCAGCAAATCACTGGCTTGAACGAGCTGCGCCAGCAACTGCGTTCAAAGATTGACAAGGAGGCGAAGCTTCGGGGCTGGCAGCGAGTGTTTCGGCTGACTCTGATCAGCATTGCTGCCACCACCTACACACACAGCCTCACTATTTCACTACTCTCGATTAAGAACATGGTTCGAGTGCTTGTCTTCCTGTTGAGTCGTCGCGAAAGTGCGGCCTTGTCCAAGAGTCGCAGCGGCCCCATCTCGGCTGTTCGGGCGTGGTGGACGGGCGGGCGGCGCGCCGGACTCACGGGCATCATGATGGAGTCGATGATGGCAAAGATGGCCGAGCAGGCGAGTCAGCAAGCGTCGCCGTTTGCGAACGCGGAGCTGGAGGAGGTGGCGGTGACGGAGGGACTTCGGCAGTTGCCTCTGCCGCCGCCGATCGACGGTCGTGCAGCATTTGTGCAGGCGCAGCAGCAGCAGATGCGGGAGGCGGTACACAGGGAGAGCGTGAGTCAGGTTGAGCAGGCCTTCTCAGTGCGCGCGGTGCTCGAGGTGGCGGTGCCGCGTATTGTAGCGTGTGCTGCAGCTGCGGTCGACAGTGCCATTGCGGTACGGCCGGTGCACCTCTTCAGCGTCAGTGGCATTGTCCGCGCGGCCGACCTGCGCAGCCTGCTGTGCGACATTGCCCTCAGGATGGAGCGGCGCGCTTGCGTTGCCGAGTGGGTGCGGCGGCCGCACCATTCGCTGGTCACCATGTCCCGGCAGCGCAGCGGAGCGAGCTCCTCCCTATTGACTTCACCGCAGAAGCCCCTGGACCCAAGCAAAGGTCGCTTGCAGACGAACGAGGACGAGGAGCTTCTCGACGAGCGAGACCAGTCAGCGACGTCCTCGGAGGATATCATCGAGTTTCCTCACGAGTCTACCACCCTGCTCCGCCCCGACGGTCGCCAAATGCGCCGCAGCGAAGACCAAGTTATCGATGAGATGCTTGGCCGCTGCTTCACTGCGGAGGAGGAAGCGCAGCAGGAGGAAGCGATACGCCGTGATCATCTGCTGAAGGGGCAGATGGCGGGCTTCTTCACAGAACTGTCGCACAGCGCGAGCTTTGGGGAGCTGTGTATCACGTATGCTGCTGAGCTGCTGGCGACGCAGTTTAAGGAGGCTGGCGACATCACCCATGTCAAGACGTATGACGCGGCGACGGACACTGCAAAAATGGCGATGGTGATCGCTGCCCTCGACAGCTGCCGGCTGGCGGCTCTTGAGGAAGAGTGCGAGGTGAAACCGTACCTGCGACTCTTCTGCGAGGAGACCATCCGCTCCACGTGCGCGCAGTGACGCACACTGTTGCCCACCTCGACTCGTTTTTTTTTTCTGCAGGCGAGCCTCAGTGCATGCGCACACGTGTGTGTATGTGTCCCTGTGTGTAAACTGCCCATGAATGCAGTGTAGAGGTGCCGTGTCCCTCTCCGTTATCACAGGCTGTATGGTAACCACGATAGATGGCCGTGTAAAGGTCTATCGAAACTTGCAAGAGGGCGGAAGAGACAGCGTTGAAAAGACTTAACAGCATTTGGTGATGGCAACAAGCGACTACTTCTCCCACTAGCCCCTTCCAAACTTCACACCCTCGACACTGCATCGCGCTGCACTTATCATCTCCCTCCTTCCTCCTCGCCCCTTCATGAAGCTCTTGTTTCAAGAGGAGGGGGAGGTAAGGGAAAGAGGGGAGGGGGTTGCTCTTGTCTTACTCTTCTGTATCATGCTGCTGTGTTTTCTTGCCCTTTTGGTATGTCCCGTGCACGAATTATCGGGCACCATCGATGTGACTGGCCGCAGTGGTGTGTGCCTGTGTGTGCCAAGTGTGACCGTTTCTCCAAGCTGTTTATTTTTATCCCCGGGGGCCTCCTCCTTACGCATTTCTCCTCTCTTCTTCTACTCGGCCCTCTCCCGCAATACACCGTAACCTGTTCTTGACCGCCACTGCATTCCTGTGCGTTTCTTTTACCGCAGCACGCCTTCTTTAGCTTCCTCATTGCTCGACTCAGGGCGAGTAGTGCCTCCAGAGTAAGGTGACTGGCCCACACCGATACGTGTGCGTTGGCGAAGCGGGTTGTTGGGAAAGATCCTTGTACGTGCTCGCCGAAGGCAGCTACCTACGTACACACAGGCGCATCTGCCTTTCTTACCTATTCACTAGAGGAGCGACACGGGAGGATGGACCCAGAGGCGAGACAAGCAGCCACATGGGAGCGGCTGCGCAACGAGGCGCGGCAGACAGACCAACTCATTGATCAACAGCTTCGCAAACTGGAGGTGGTGGCACTTTTCGACGACGAAAAGATCATTGGCAGCGCAGCCGCCTCGCCTTTCACGAATAATGACCCCGACACTTCATGCTCGGCGACCCCAGCTGTGCCGGTACTTAGTTCTAGCGCTCTGCACAGTGGCGGCTTCAGCCCACCCCCAGCGTCCACGATGTTGTTCGAAGATGTGGAGTCCCAGTACCGTGGCGCCGAACGCGACATCGACGAATCTCTCCGTCGGTTAGAGCAAACCGTGCTGAGCATGGAGGACGCGTGCAGAGAACTGGGCCCTACCTCGACAGCCGCGCGACATACCGAGCGCTTCCGGGGGGTGTTAGCTGAGAAGCAGCAGACGCGTCGTCGTCTTACGGCAGAGTTCCGGCAGAGAAAGGATCGCTATGAGCTGGCTGCATCGTGGCGGGCGGGCGATACGCGACGGCGCATTGGCCCTGGCGACGATGCAGCCAGCGGCGGGGTGCGCATCCTCATTGACGAGCAAGCCTCTATTCAGCACACGCTGAGCCGCGTGAAGGGTTTGCTGGAGCAGGCCGAGGACACGCGAGATCGACTGCGCACGCAGCGTGAGCGCTTCAACGAAATCGGTGACAAGCTGCTGCACATTGCTGAGCGCATTCCATTTGTGCAGAACATTCTCCATCACATCGACGTGCGAAAGCGACGTGAGATGGTGGTGCTGGGTACTGTCATGTCGTCTCTCATGTTTGTATTTGTCTTTTTTCTCTAGTGGCCCAGTGTGCACATCTTCGCGTGCGTGTGCCCACCGGAGTTCCTTTTGCTTGACTGGCCGACACGCATGTGTGGTGGTGTTTCTCTTCATTCCTGTGGAACGATTGGCTTACATGTTTGTCGGTTTATGCAGAAGACTGGACTTTGGTCCCTTCTCTCTCTCTCTCTCTCTCTCGCGTGCGTTTCATTTTGCTTCTGCTTTGTGCACAGCGATGGCAATCCAATGAAGAAAAGGAGCCCCCCTCCCCCGCACATCTTCCCTGTAGACTGGCACTAGTGAAATGAGAGAGAGAGTAGATGTCCATGATATCCGCAGGTGGTAGGAGGCGACCCACGCCTTGCGTGTGCCTGAGAGGAGCGAATTCCTTGCCTCCTCCCTCTCTCTTGTGGTGTGAGCAGTGGCGCGCCACCGCGCGTGTTTCTCTGCTCTTTGTGTGTGTGTGTGTGTGTGTGTGTGTGCTTCTGGTTTCACAGTCAATGGCCGCATCCTCTGAAGAGATCCGGAGGAGGCATTTACTCCTTCTCCCTATCAACTTTCCGCCTTCTTCCCTTCTCTTCAGCTTTTCTTGTACGCTTGTGTTCGTTTTCGCTAAAAAGGTGGTGAGTGTGCGCGTTCGCGTACCCCCTTTGCATTCGTGAGTGAGCCCTGTCGTTTTGCCCCTCTGTTCACTCCTGCTTGCCGCTGTTCTTGTCTTGTGACACCCTCCTCTTGACCTCTGTCGGTTTGTAAGTAGTCTTCTGTGCTGGCTGGATACACGTGCACGAGAGAGGCACGCACGCACACACTCGTACACACAGGCGAGCATAGCAAGCAAACAACAAACAAACACTGCAGTGCTCGTTGCACCTCTTCTCCTGCTTAACCTCCTTTCGCTTTCCGTGTTGTTGTGGTGAGAGTTCTGCCTTTACGACTGTCACTTCGGACCTCAATCACATCGCTTGCCACTCACTCTATCCCCCCTTCCCACTCCCCTGGCTGGACCTACCCTTCACCACTTTACTGTTAGAGCCTCCCTCTCCCTCCTCGACGCCTGTACGTGTACGCGCGCATATATTTTGTCCCCTCTTCTGTTGTGTCCTTCGTGGTCACTATCCCTTGCTTCTTCTGCACAGCCAACTATATTTACTACATAATTGCTCCAACCTACTCCTCCTCCCTCTCGCTCTTGTTTGGACCGCTCGCACAAGCAAACTGGGCTTTCCTACATAGGGACACACACACACACACCCGCACGGTTATAGAAAGGTAGGCACTTTCGATTTTTCCTACTTCCACGACGTGGGGTCGCCGTGTAACATCGACCAGGGGCTTGAAACGTAAACGAAGAGAAAGAGAAGTGGGGGCTCGTAGGGGAATAAAGCCACATCCAAGACCACTGCTGATGAGCCGGTCACAGGACGTAAAGCGCAAGGCGGCGTATCCACCGCCGCCGGCTTACGCAACATTACGTACAAACGTGCCTTCTTTTTCTGCCCTCCAGACCTCCGCACGAGTGAATGCTGCCGGGGGACTGGACGGCAGTGGAACACCGCGACAGAGGCAACGGGCCGCAGAGCGTCTGCTCTTGCAGCAGCAACTACAAGCAGAGGGTGTGGTGAAGGCCAAGAGTGATGTGCACTCCAATTATGGTCATCACGGCAGAGACTCGGCTGTTTTTATGGTTGCAGCAAATGACGCACGGAGTCGTGTAAGCCACCCCACCCCGGGGTTATCTAACTCTGAATCCATTCTCCCGTCAGCAGCCCGGCCTGCGTCCGTCTCTTCAACGCTACCTTTTGGCTTGGCGTCTGTTGCAGTGCAGAAGGTGAAGGTGCCGGAGGGATACGGGTCTAACCAACCTCCGACGTCGCAACCATTGCGACGGACTTCGATGGCGCGCATCACTTCTTTACGGCCACCCGCACGCCTTCACGCGCACTCCCCACCAGTGGTAGCTCCAAAAGTGGGCCCGCGAGACTCCCTGGCGAGCGGTGTGACTACACCTGGACGAGTTTATGCCGCCTCAACCTCGCCTCCGTTATCTGCAAGCGCTGAGGCTGCCTCTGCACGCGAGGCACACCCCTGCGATGCATCCGTGCCACGCAGAAACCGTAATAGAGATGCTTTACTCGCTACGGGAATCTCGCCACGCCCACATTCGGGTGTGGCAGTACAGGGCAGCAGCATCAACAGCTGCAGCTCGCAGCGCAGTCTGCAACACGACACACCCAGCTTTATCACTGTGGCTCGGCACCGACCAAACATGGCGCCGGTTATGCTACCCACACAGCAGCTGCTGGAGAGCGGCTACTACGTGGCCTCCGACGAGAGCGCAAACTCGAGCTTCTCCGACACGCCACAATCGGCGCGACGCATCTCTCTGACCAGCAGCTTCTCTCTGCGTACCACAACGCAGCGACTGGACGTGAACAGCGGCGGTGCTGTTGGTGAAGGCCGCTCGGCCACGGTGGCGACTGGCGCCTCCCTACCCGGTGTCCGCAGTCTCCGTGATAGCCGAGATCCCAACAGTAGTGCCCGAGGAGGCTGCAGTGACGACAACAGCGACAGCAGATTCGAGGAGGAAAAAGACGTCGGCAACTTTGATGAGGAGAATGAGGAACAGGCGGTGCTGACGTACATGGACTCCGGGGTAGAGGGGAGTCGTGCGAGTGGACCTCCCTCATCGAACAAGGCACCACCACCGCCGTTGGCGCGTCAGGGGGCGTTGCCAGCGGACAAGATAGGTAACGGGACCGGCGGCAACCTTGGGGACTTCAACGTGAGCGTTGAGGTCGGCGACACGGACTACGACATCGGCGAGGATCCGCGGAGCTGCATGTCTGCCAGTTCGACGCTACAGCTGCACCGTCGCAGCACATCATCACAGCGCAACGTGACCTACTCAGTGCGTGACTCGGCGGCGGCTGATTGGAATACTCCAACGCAGACGCACCAGCCAATCAGCAGCAGTAAAGCGAGCGGCGCACCGCCTAGAACGACTGCGGTTGCGCCAACCAAGTCAACAGCAGCCACTGCCGTGTCAAGTATGCTCTCACAGCAGCACTCGACTGGTCACGCGCCGCTAGGGCCCACGCCTTCCCAGCACTTTGTGTCGTGCTCATCGCACCTGCAGTCGTCGTCCACGTATGAAGAAGAGCTCCGCGAACGGGAGTGCAAGCAGCTTAGCCTCCACGAGGCGTTCTTTCTCAACCGAAGCCGCAGTATGTGGCTCGTCGATGATCACGTTTTGGCCAAGGTTCTGGAGTACGTGCGGATTATGGGGTACGAGCACCCCGCCTTGAAACACGACCGTAGCAAAGGCCAACCCTCGCTCTGGAGTAGCAGCAGCGCCATCGACTCTCCCATCGTGCTGGGCAAGCCGAAGAAGGCGACTTCAGCCTCATCTCCCTTAGTGGTAGGTACGAGGAAGGTGAACCCGCAGGTGACACAGGACATGCACAAGTCGCCGTCGTCTGCCACCGCCGTGGTCACGGAGGAGGCTCTCGCACAATCAAGCAGCGCAAACACCCCATTCACTCTGCCCACAGCTGCTGGCGGTGCGTCCGAGTCCGCAGCGTTCGTAACAACGCAGTTCTACTTAAAGGCCGGCAAGCCCCGTTGTGCTGGGCAGTACGTGAAGACGTCCAAGGCGGCCGCTGCAACACACTTGTTTCTCACCTTCAGTGAGGCCATGCGGTGGATTGCGGAGCAGGAGTACGTTATCGGCACTGTGCTCTTGTGTTGTGCGCGCTTTATCGGTGATGCAAACACCGACGGCGCGGCGACTACCGGCGACACCGTGGTCGACACTGCAGCGAGGCACCAACGCCGTACAATGCTGCAGCGCCGAAAGCCATGCATCCCTCTGCGGCTCCACCCGATCCACTTTGTGGCCTCGCTTGTGTGCTCGTGGTTCCCGCAGTGGGGTGGCATATCAGCCTTCGCTCGTGCCTGGGAGACGCAGATCCGCCTGGTCCTGGGCAGCGCGTCGCCATCGCATCAGCGCTTCTTCAAGTGCTCTGACGACGGCCTCTTACTTAGCTCCGACTGCGAGGGGGGGAACCTGTACCGGGTGGAGCGCACGACTGAACCGTACTTATTTCTAATTTGGCTGGAGCCGGATCAAGGGAGCGACAAGCGAATTTGGTTCTACTTCTCTGTGGTGGGGGCGAAGGAGGGGCGCAGGCTTCGGTTTCGGCTCATGAACGCGGCACCGCACGTGAAGTTGTACCGACAGAACGGGATGATGCCAGTGTGGCGTGATGGGCTGAGCCAGCCAAACTGGGGACCCGTGGACTCGTGTTCCTTTCGCACAACAAACCGGGACTTGGACGGCGAAGTGTCCTTCTCAGTGACCGCCCGCAACTCCACGGAAACGATCCAGATCGCCTTCTGCGCACCGTACACGTACGCAAACTTACTCTGCCACATATGCCACTGGCACGCCCTTGTCAAGAGCAGTGCGTGCGACATGCGATTTGAGGAACGGGTGCTATGTCGGAGTCCGGAGGGGCGAAAGCTTCATTTGCTCATTGTGACCAGCCGCTCCAGCTGCGTACCAGCATCAGCGGCGACCGAGGATAAAAAGAGCACTGCGGACGCAACGGTTTCCGGAAGCCAAGGTGACGCTGGCCAGAGTGGCGATGGCTTGGTGACGACAGGTGGCAGCTCGTCCAGTGACTGGACATCCCCTGCCATCGGGAGCCCTACCACGACAACCCCATCCGGGAAAGGCAAGGGCGGTGCCGCAAAAGAAGCGGTGCGCGGCCCATACGCCAATTTTGCCTCTGGCAAGAAAGTTGTACTTGTCAGTGGACGTGTGCACCCTGGCGAGGTGACGGCGTCGCACGGCGTCCACGGCCTCATATCTTTCCTGCTCTCCAGCGACGCTCGTGCGATCCAGTTGCGTGAGCACTTTATCTTCTTCATTGTGCCGATGCTCAATCCCGACGGCGTCAGCCGCGGTCACTCCCGCATGGATCAGTTCGGCAACAACCTAAACCGCTGCTACAATGACCCAGATGCGGAGACTCAGCCAACAGTGCTCGCGCTGCGGCGCGTGTTCGAGCACTTGCAGCAAGCGTATCGCGAGCGCTTCATCATGTATCTCGACTTCCACTCCCACGCCTCGCAATCCAGTGGCTTCATCTTTGGCAACAATCTGCCCGTGTCAGTGCAGCACTGGAACCTCTTCTTTCCGCGATTGGTGGAGCTGCACGCGCGTCATGTGTTTGCCTTTAGTCTCTGTCGCTTCGGTCGCGTGCATATGACTACCAAGGATGGGACCTCGCGGGTGCTGTTCGGTAGCAGTCTCATCCACAGCTACACAGTAGAGCTGACGCACTTCACGGACCGCCGCCTCTACGCGGACGATTTCACAGCGATGAACAACGGGAGCAACGTACTTTTTGAGGTGACGTGGCCGCCACTACACCGGTCGGCGGGGCAGGCCTGCCCCGCCGACGAGGACGCCGACGGCGCGCAGGCCGCGACGAACGGCGCCGCAGAGAGGTCGGGCATCTCCACCCCGTCCTGTGCACGTGGCGTCGGCAAGTGGTCCGGCTCGTCGTTCCCCGGCCGCGGGCGGACATGCCGGTCGAGCTCTGAGGGGGCAGTGGCTTATCCCACGAGTGGCTCCCTGCCCAGGCAGTGCCCCGGCGCCGCCGCGGGGAGTCACAAGCATGGTGGCTGGACCCGGGTCGGCGAGCACCGCAGTGGCCAGTCTTCTGCTTCTCAAACTGGCAGCGCTATCCCGCCGCTGTTTCTGCAACCCATCTCCACACCCACTATCCTTTGTCAGAGTGCGGAGGTAGGGCAGGCGTGCCTGTTGGCGCTGCGCGACTACTGCTCCATCGGGGCCCGTCCGTCGCCGGAGCTGACGATGGTTGGCGGCATGGAGGCCGTGCTGCGTGATTCGAAGCGCCAAGTCAAGCAGGACTCATCGAAGGGCAAGAAGTCCCAGTCAACCACCACCTACGCCAGAATGCAACCCATCTACAGGCAGTACTAGCCCACCTCACTGTTGAACATCTCCGCAGTAGCTGTTACGGGACGTTCACACGCAGCAGAGATGAGGAGCTCTGGTGTTGGCGTCTCAAGAGGGCTCGGCCCAAACTTCAGAAGGAGTGCATCGGATTCGATGGTGTACACAGGCGGACACACATGGCCTGCATGTACGTCTGCCTGCCTGTGTCGTACGTGGTTCCTTCTCTTTGTGTTTGCTACTAGCTTTTCCCGCTCTTGTGCGTTGTCTTTCATCACCTCGATTGTGTCCCCTGAGATGCCAACCTCTTAGCTTGTGCCTGCCTCAGACAAGCGCAAAGGAACTCACGACGATTTCGGGGCCTGGGGCAGGCGTGATGCGCACGAATGCTCATGCGTTGTTTGTCATGACTTGCCGCTCGTGTCATTCGTTGTGCGAAGCGAAGGTGCCGCCGCACTGAAGTCAGCGGTTTGCACGTACACAGTGGCACATCAGTCATGCTTTCGAGTCTTGTGTGTGAGGTTGCACGTTGCGCCGCGCCGCCGCGGATGCTTCATCCACGTACGGGCAAGTGACTTCCTCTCTGTTCAGTTCATGCACTCTTTCTTTCACTCGCACAACCCTTTCTCTTTCTCTTGCTCTTCACACCCTTCGCTGTCTGCCACTGTCCGCGCCATCCCCTTCCTCCTACGCGTCGCCTCCTCTTCCGCGCACGGAAGGGTATCCAGTCACGCACGCTTTCAAGCACAAACGCGTACAATTTTTTGCCCCTTGCTCGCGCAGAGACTTTTACGCAGACGTGCCGCAACATCCCCGAGACGCGCGGCGATCACGCTTTGATCCTGTTTAGCACCGCAAGGATAAAGGCAGTGTGGGGCATTACACCGTCTTGTGTACTTTGTGTTGGCTCTTTCCATAGATCAACAGCGGCACGTGTGTGTGTGCGTGTGTGTGTGTGTGTGCCTGCTGCGCCTCCCATAAACGAACCGTGACGGAGCGAAGCGGAGCGGACGTTGTTGTTATTGTTTTCCTTCATTTTGTTGTGGTTCTTTGAACACCAGCTTGTCACATAGACCACCATGAGCGCAACCCACCACCCGTCCTTGATGCACACCTGTGAGGCGACCCCGCAGCAAGACGAAGCCGAGTGCCCCATGCCGAAAGAGGAGGTAGCGGGCCACGTAGCGAAGGCGGACGAGGAGGCATCGGAGCGGGGCAGCCAGTCAGAAGAAGCGAGCAGCACCAGCAGCGAAGAACATGAAGAGGTCGAAGAAGGGGAGGAAGAAGACCAAGATGACGACGAAGACGCGACCTTCCAGTTTGCCACGGATGAGGAGGCGGAGGCACAGCGCCAGACCGGCATCACCGCGTATAACGAAGGCCGCTACGAGGACGCGCTCGATGTGCAGTACCGCGTGGTCCGTCACTTCTCCAACAAGTACGGTTCCACTTCCGCCAAGTGCGGCAAGTACTTTCTGGACTACGGTCTCTCACAATTACGACTCCTACAGAGACAGACCACCGTGGACGACGTCCTGCGACCCCGTGACGAGGACACGCTTATGACGTGCTACGTGAACCTGGAGGTGGCGCGCGTGTGCCTCCAGAAGTTGGAGGCAGAGGTCGGTGAAGAGGATGTAGAGGTGGAGCTGGCCCTTGCTGAGGTGCGCAATGCGCTGGCGCAGCTTTCCGTGGAGAAGGAGGACTATGACGCTGCGCTGCGCGAGTACGAGACGGAGCTGCTGCACTACCGCTGCCTGCAAGACGCCGCACCGGAGGAAGAAAAGCTCACCGTTGTTCCTGCCGGGCGTGTAGTCGGTGTCCTCTACGGCATCGCTGACTGCTTCATGAAGGAAGGCGACTTCGAAGGGGCTGAGGAGCGTCTGCGAGCCACGCTGGACGAGATCAAGCTGTACCCGGCCGGTACCATTGCCGCTAGCCTTGTTGCCGAGCTGGAGGACTTGTTGGCTGACGCAATTGGAATGAAAGGCGGCAAGTTCCAGGAAATCCAGAAGGCCATCAAGCAGCAGTTTGCCGCCGAGGCGGAGCAGATACCCACCCCGCAAGAGTTTTTTTCAGTGGACAAGGATGGCAAGCACCCCTTCCTCTCCGCCGTCCCTGGTGGTGCAGGGGACGAGGTGACAGAGAGTTCGTACCTGTCCATGCCCATGTCTGCGAACGGGCAGGCCCTCGCCACGAACGAGCACAGCAATAGTCTCTCCGTCTCACTCTTTCCGCCGCAGGGCAGCCGCAGTGGCACCCCAAGCGGCCCTGTTCAACACGCCGTGGTGCGCAAGAAGCAGAAACGCACCGGCGACGACTCGCTCTCGAGCGCGCAGCCGGAGAACAAGAGACCACGTGCGGAGTCTGCGTCGGCATAGAGGTGCGTCGAGAGCGGCAGTCGAAGAGGAGGGCGGAGACGGAGGAGGCGTGGATGGCGAGGATGGTCAGGGGAAAGGCGGAGAGGGCGAATGCGGATGGACTTGGTTTGTTGAGCAGGGGAGGGGTTCCTTTGTTTTATCTTTTCAGCATCCTGACCTTTCGGCAGCCTTCTCCTCTCACAGGCGATCATTGCACAGCAGCCTGGAAGACCGCGTTACCTGCCCTGCTCTCGCCGTCTCTGTCGCTCTCTCCTTGCGGATTCCATAGACGCTGCCCGCGTACGCACCGTGCGTGTCTCTCTCTCTCTGTCTGTCTGTCTTGCTGTGTTAGCCTTTTTTTTGTTGCTCGTGTGACTTTCCTCCGTTCCGATTTCTGCCAGCGAGATTGAACAGTTGCGGAACAGAGTGTGCGTGCATGTGTGAGTGTGTTGGGTGGTTTCACGGTGATAGATGTTGACAACCGACTCATGAAGGTATAAGAGGAAGTCGAAGGCGCGCCATTCGTAACGGCACCGTGCGCTCAGCATAAAGCGGCATGCTGGCGTTTAGGGTGCGTTTGCCCGACTCTGCACTTCCGCTTTTTAAGTCTGTTTCGTTTTGCGGGTCCACCGTGTTATTCCCGTCTCTTTAGGTTCTGTTCTCTTGACCCTGTCGGGCTAGGCGTCTGTTCGGTGCTATATATGAGCTGTAGTTTCTCACTCTTTCCAGGTCAACGGAAACGAGTTGGCCGCCGCCCTTGAACAAGAGGCAGCTTCTTTGCCCTTCTACAGTGTGGTGTGCGGCGGAGGGCGATGTGCCACTGTACTAGCAGCTGTCTGCCACGACCCGATCATGGCTCCTCCTGCACCTTCTCGAGACATTCCTGAGGCACTTCGAGAGCGAAGGAAACGGCCCTCAGGAAATGGATGTGCCCCATGCGATGCCCATCATCTGCGGGACAATGTTATTGATGCGCAGGAGGCTGAGTTGCTTGCGGCCACATCCGCTATCTCCTCTAGATAGTGTCTTCACTCTCCTCACATCTCCGTTCCCCTTTTCGGCTCTTTTCCTCTTCGCTTCTACTTGATTCCATGCACAGCTCCAAAGAAATACAAACAGGCGTGCGCACCCATACACACACACCCACACCCACACACACACCTACTTACCTGCTGGCTACCCCCCGCTCCTCTTTACAGTCACCACAGAGGTGCTCATAGGCACCTGCCTGCCGCTTTTTTGGTGTGCGGATTTTTCACTTTACTGCTTTGCGCAGTCGTCTCTTGCGACTACATCACTGCGCTCCTTCTTTTTCCAACTTTCCTCTGCGTTGCCCTTTCGCACGAGCAACGGCATCGCTGCAGCCTCAGAGGCGGAGGGAAACACGCTTCGGTCCTCTCGACCTGGGCTTGTGCAAGGCTTCCTGGACGACAGTCATCGTCATCTGCGCAAGATGTCCCCAAGCGTGCCAGCGGTGGCGGTGCCAGACGAACAGTGCGACTATACGCGGTGCAGCAAGGCAGACTTGGTGTGTGTGTGTGTGTTCGGAACTCACTCCTCCATTGACTGGGAAGTTGTGGCGAAGGCATCTGTGGCACGTGCGGCGACCCCAGGGCTCGATGTGCACCCGTGGATTGTGTGGAATGCAGCCTTATTGCCATTAGGGGGTGGAGTCCAATAGAGTTACTGAAGAGAACCCAAGCCCATCACCTTGTCTGGGACGCTTGTCAAGTGAGACGGACTGCAGCAGCAGCAAGCAGTACTGAGGCGAACGTGGATCCTGCCGCGCCCGGGGTAGTAACCCGAGTGCTCTCCGACGTTCTTTGTTTCCTAGGGGAACGCCTGCAGCGGCGCCTTTTAGCGATTGTTTCGGAGATCAGCCTCAACAAGCTGCGCGGGCCACCCGAGTCTGTGCAAGCGGAAACCTTTGCAGCTCAGCTTCGTCTGGCAGCAGCCTACCGTCGCCCGGTTTCTGTCTACTGCGCTCGCCTCTACAGGCTTCTGATGGTGGTTGTGCGCTACTTGCCGGGAGAGCACACCCTACCTCCTGCCATCATTATTTCTCACGCCTTCACCGGGTCGTGGGAGGTGGCAAAGTCAGTACTCTCGCCTAACAACAACGAGTAAGTGGCAGTGGCAGACGTGGCTCAGCCACGACCGCACAATGTGAGGCAGCGCCACCAGCCCACTCCGTGCGAATCAACAACCTTATTTACTTCGAGGTCGGCGTGTCAAGGAGCTTCACTGCGAGAAATCATTCGACGCAGACGCTGCCGCTTCTGCTTTATGCGCAACGTGTGCTGTCCGAGATGGAGGAACACTACCGCGGCATTGAGGCAGCGGCAACCGCTTCTGCAGGTGAATTCGCTGTCGAGTCAGAGACACAATCGAGTGTTTGCGGTGGGTTTCGCGCTTTCGTGTGTTGACCCTCAGGAGCACAGCGCGAAGTTGGTGGACGTGATGGAGCGTATTCATGCGACTATGTTGCACAGCCACGAGAAAATCAAGAGGCCGGCGACCTCGAGCGTGTCAACAGAGGTGGTTCAAGGCACGTCTACTCGGCGACGTTCTGCTTGGTCTCTATGGGGGCGGACACGTGGTGATATCGACCTAAAAGCAAACGCACAACAGAAAGATGCTATGAGGCTCTACTACTATCAACACATGTTCACAAACCCTCACTTCACAATGAAAGCGAGCCCGTGCGGCCCCCTTCCCCCCGTGACAGCGCGGCCGGCAGGCGCGGGTTCTCAGTTGAAATTTAGATGCTTATCGATACGGAATTACTGATGGTCCTTGATGGCCGGTGATGCCGCTCGCTGAGTCCTTCTACCTACGGGACGGGAGTTCTAGCGCTATTCGGGTATCTCCCCTATCGATCAACCTTCAGGGGGGGGGGAGACTCCCTCTCCTCCTCCTCCTCACAATCTTTTCGCTTCTGTCTTAGATTTCTCCTCCTTTCTTTCTCACGGAGTCAGTCATAGAAGAAGTTGCTACACGGTGCCCGGCGTATTTCCTTGACACTGTGATTGCCTGACTTACGCAACAGGTCCGAAGACGCGTGGCAGGATCGAAAAAGCTGGAGACGAGCAGCTCTGCACAGTCACGTTCCGTACCACTGGTACACGTCATTACTAACATAAATCTGGCGCTGTTTCGAGGGGTTGCCTTCACAGGTGTGTTTCCCTCGCTGATCCGAAGGAGTTGATACACGGGTGTTTTACCCCCGCGCCTCACCCACTATAAACCCAGACGCCTACACTGGTGCATCATCGGACAGCCCCCCACGCCAACCTCCCTCCTCAGTGGCGTTCTTTTTCGTTTCTTTTTTTTCTGTTCTGTGCTCTCCTTCGAATGCACAATGTTCTTCTGGGGCAGCTACAACTTTCAAGAGCCGCAGTTGTCGGAGAACCCCGACCGACCGCCGCTGCGCTACCCCGGGTATCTACCCCCCTCCCTCGCAGTGCTGCGACGCAGCACACCTGCGAAACCAAACGCCACCGCCACCAGCTCTCTTCAATCCGATGTCGCATCGGTAGAGGAAACGCTTCGGGGCATCACGGCAATGCGCATGCAGGTCCACTACATTGCGTGCGGCGTGAAGCACCTTGTGGCGGCTGTGAGCCTTGTGCCGGTCGCCGAGGCAGCACTCGCCGGGGACGGCAAGACTGTTATTGCACTTTATGGTATGGGCAACAACGAGTATGGCCAGCTGGGTCATCATGTAGCGAACTACGCAACCGCGCTGACGCATCTGCATCTCGAAGACTTGATGGAGGGCACCGTCGTCAGCGTCGCGTGCGGGGCTCGACACACAATCGTTTGCACCTCGACGGGCTGTGTGTACGTTGCCGGCGACAACTCGTTCCACCAGCTGGGACTGCCTGGGCAAATGGTGAAGCCGCGGCCGCGGGGTGGCACATACGCGCCGAGCTTCACTCAGCTCAAAAACCTTGCGCACGTGAAGGCTGTGTACGCTAGTGGCAACGCATCCTTCGCGCTCGACCGGCGCGGTCAGGTATACTCGTGGGGTGAGTCCAGGTACGGCCACCTTGGCCACAACGACAACGGGGAGCGGCTCGACATGCATACCCTCAAGACCGTCTCGATAGACGTTGAGACGCCGCAGCTGATGCGCTGGTTCGAGCGCCACCGCGTCATGATCGTCAAGGTGGCTGTGGGGCGGTCGCACGTGGTCTGTTGTAGCGAGGACGACGTCTACACGTGTGGTGAGCCTCTTTTCGGGAAGCTTGGGCACGGCGACATCGACCCGCGTCTCGAGCCTACGCGCGTGGAGTTCCCGCCGCGCAAGCAAGCGGAACGGCTTCTGGACATCGCGGCCGGCGATGACCACACTCTTGTTCTCAAGGAGAACCCGCTCATCGGGTCTGTGGTGTACTTCTTTGGCAAGCTCAGCAACGGAGATGGCCAGCTGCGGCCGACTATTGTGCAGCTGCCAACAACTGCGGTGCGGTCGGTGATGGCTGGCCGCGGCACCTTCTGCGCTGTCATTACACAGGGGAGGGAGCTCTACGTTTGGGGCAAGCACGCCTACACGAAGGTGTACAATGGCACGAATGCGGCGGCGTCCCGCACGCAGCCCAGCAAGGTGCAGCTGCTCGAGCCGTACGCGATTGATGGTGTGGTGTCGGGGGGCACGTTTGTGGTGGCCTATGCCGGTGCAGAGACTGTCATGCGACCCGTGCTCGACCCCACCGCAGCGGGCGACGGAAAGGGCGCGATGAAGGAGGGGGACGACACGACAAATGAGGAGGCGGTTGCGGTAACAAGGGCAGCGCGCAGTTGGGATGTCGTTGTCCCGCATGACGCTCGCGTCGGCCGCGATGGGCTCGGCGATCCCGAGGAACTGTACGAAGAGGGTTTACGGGCTCTTCTGCGCCAGTACCTCGGCCCCGCGTTAGGAAATGCTTACGTGGCGCAGCTTCCGGTAGCACCCCCCCGCTCCTCCGCGCCAGTATACCAGTTTGACCACATCGCTGTCAAGGACTTAAGTCGCGGGCAGAAGGTGCGGCTTTGGATGACGAACATCTACGCCCTTGGCACGATCGTCGACGAGCTGGCCGACCAGCCACCAGGTGCGTCTTCTTGCCAGGCACGTGAGACATCCACCTCTAGCGCCGCTACCGCCATCGTTCCCCACACACCTTCTCAGCATGGTGAGAGGAGTCAGGCGGCTGCTTCGACTCAGCCAGGTGTGACAGTGGAGGAGGATGCCGATAAAGACTCCTCCGCCTCACCCAAGGGGAAGCGGGTGAAGGTGGAGTGGCAACGCGACGACTGGAGTGACGAGGTAGTCACACTCTACTCCGAGGACGAAACACTCAACGAGGAGAACGCCAACCGCTGGCAGCCATTCTGGTTTGAGCAGAATCCTGAGGGTGAGTATGTGGTTCCCAAGAACAAGTGATGTAGCGATTGAGCTCATGTACGTGTGTCTGCGTACGAGTGAAAAGAAAAAAAGCCTACCCATCCGGTGATATGTGGGGATCTGAATGGGACCAAACCCCTCCTCGCTTCGTGCCGTTTGTCCTTCCACACTATCTGAATAGCGAGAGGGAGGAGGGAGTGACGGAGGAGGGGATGCCGGTATTATTCATAGGGATGTGCGTGCGCGCAGACAGTGGTGGTGGTGGTAGTTCAAATCAGGCTTCAGGCGAGGGTGGTTGGTGTTGAGGTGGGGTTCACATTTAATACTTGCACTACTCTATTTCCACATGTACTCCATGTGCACAGTCTGTGCGTTCCACCCAAGGTACCCTCAGCTTCATGCTAACGAAGATGGGGAGGGAAAAGAGTGAATTCGGTGATAGAAGAAGGGAAGCACGGGTGACATTTACCCCTCTTCGGAGGCGGTCACGCTTCCGCCACTGTGCTAATCGCTGAGCGTGTCACATGGCGCCACTTGCCCGCTCTGCGGTGCACTTGGTTGCACAAGTAGTGATGTAGGGCGTCGTTAGGAGGGCAGGGCTATTCCTTTCTCTTTCCCTTTTCACCCCTATCAATGAGTCGCGCACCGCTTTCCTGTCGCCTTCTCCAATGCTTTCTCTCTGGACAGGCGTACGGGTGTTGATAGGCCTAACTTGTGCATTGCACTGTAGCGCACACTCTCCTTCTCTCCTCCGCTGAATTCCTCTGTATCCATACAAGGAAACACGCAAACTTCTATACCCTTTCTTTTTGTCTGGTTCCCACGCAGTCCTCTCCCCCCTCTCCCCCCTCTCTCCCCAACGCCAGACGCCGAGGCTCGATACTTTGGCAATCTTTGTCACTCTTTGCTGGGGGTGGGGGTGGGGGGAGCGAGGGGCGCCCTTAGTAGGCCGACTATGCCCGCGGATGTTGGCGATGCGCGCCTCGCCAAGGGGAGGCTGACACTGTGTTGATATGCATCTAGAGTATGCTGCCTTCTCTGTTGGATGGCTTCTAGTGACGTGCGGGATGGGCTTGGGCCCTCCTCTTCCTTGCCCCTCTCCTCGTCCTTTTCCGGGGCGTCGGGGTTTGTCATTCAGTGTATGTGCGCGTGTGCATTATTGCTCATCTGCCTTTTAGAACCTCTTTGGCTGCCTCTCCGCCGTTGGCTTCCCTCACCCTCCTCCACCACCACCCTCCTGTTCTGCCCTCTCGCTGTCATCTATCAGACTTCTTTTCTTCGCGCTGTGCCTCTGCTTCTTACCCCTGCGGAATGGGGCATGTCAGGCGGGGAAAAGGGGTCAGATCTGCGGTGCAGGAAGAGAGGAAGAGCAGAAGTGGGTGTGGAAAGGGGGCGAGGGAGGCGGCGAAGTTGCACATGGACTTTTTTCCCAATTCTCGAAGAGGTGTAACGTGGCAGAAAGAACGGAGAGGAAAGGAGGCACCAGCTGCATTATTGGATATAGATGAGTATCGCTAGCTGACGAGAACGTGCAAGAAGAGCCTGCTAGACGTATGGGTCCGACTGGATGGCGGGACAGTTTGCTCTAGACGGCCAGGTGTTAGCCGTGGTGCACCGCAGAGGCATGGGTGAGCTGCGGTTCGGTGTGCGTCTGTTTGTTCACTTGCTCGTGGCCGACAGGGCACACACTGAGGCAAGAAAGCAAAAAAAAAGGTGCATGGGTAGTAGCGTCATTACGGGCGTTGATGCTACTGTGAAGGCAATGAAAACTAAAAGACGCAACTTCATACTTCTATAGTGTGTGATAAGCGTACCTGCAGGCGTGGGGGAAGTCCATGTTGCACTCTTTCTTTCCCTTCCTCTCGCTCCGCCTCTCTCTCTCTCTCTCAGTGCGCGGCTATTGTTGCGGCAGTGGGCTGCTAAAGTACAGAGACGATGGGCGCGTTTACGTGATGTGCCGAGGAAGCATATATGCTGTGCAGCCATGCCCTCTCTGCTTGTCGTGCGACTCTCTACCTGCCACGGATTCTCTTGATGATTTACTTTCTCTACGTCTCTTTGGCTTCCCTGCCCCCCCCCCCCTCTCTCTCCAACTGTCACTCAACATTATCTATGCGTGTACTTACGCACACACGCTCTCTCATGACCCCTTTTTTGAATCTGTCAGTGTGTGTATCTGTATAGCAAGCAGATGTCCTTCACCTTCCGCCGGTTCTTTGGGAGTGTCGTGATCGGCTTTGGCGCATCGCCGCTCCTTCGCGGAGCCACTGCGGCTCTGTGCGAGACTGTGACGCCCGCGGGGCCGCCTGGAATGCGTAGCAAAGCCCACATATCTGCCAATGGCTTGGTGAATCATCTCTTTGACGACGATCCGCTACCGACGGAGGAGGAGCTGCAGTACGTCAAGACTTGGGGTGTGCCATGGGTGGAGGATTGGGATCGTCCAGGGGAGCGCGGAATTCGCGCAGATCGAAGTGCATCCCATCAGCGCCAGATTATCATGATCCGTCACGGCCAGTACGGAAACGAAAGTATACATGACGATAGAATCCACAGACTCACAGCGCTAGGCGAGCGACAAGCTCGCGCAACTGGTGTTTACCTGCGCAAGCTCTTTGAAGAGGGTGAGAAGCGGAAGAAGCTCAACGCCATCTATCGTCAGGCTCAGCGAGCCTTCAAAAAAGCAAAGAACGACGGCGCCTCTGAAGAGCAATTGACTCAGCTGGAGAAGAAGGTGAGCGAGGCGCGTCAGGCGCTGTCTGGCGCGGGTGGCATCCTCATCGATGACATACCGACGGCGGTGCATGTCTCAGACATGACGCGAGCTAAGCAGACCGCTGACTTAATTCTAGAAGCGTTCCCAGCAGACGTGCGGCGGTGCCAGGACGTGGACCCGCAGTTACGGGAGCGCATCCCGTGCGCAGTGCAACCAGCGCGCTCATTCACCGCCTCCGCTGAGGATATGCGCACTGCTGAGGCCGTCTTTGAGCGATATTTTCACCGACCTAGTGAGTCTGGCACCACTGTCGAGGTCATTGTCGGCCACGGCAACATGATTCGCTACCTCACCATGCGAGCACTGCAGCTGCCTCCCGAGGCGTGGCTGCGCACCTCGCTCCCCCATTGCAGCGTTACAGCCATTACCATACGCGGCACCGGTCATGTGAGCTTGGTCGGCATGGGCTCGTACGGCCATCTACCACCGGAGATGGTGACGGTGTCGAACGTCAAGTAACACGCATCTCTCTCTGTTTGTGTGCGCCTATTCCTGCGTGCAACTCAGCGAGGGTGCTTGCATCCCTATCGTTCATGTCTCATTGAATCCATATGCCTCCTCATTTCGCTCTCCCCAACCCCCATCATAGTCACCGCATCATTCCCTTTCACTTCCAGAGGCTGGGGTGGGGCGGGACGGCAGCGCGGCTAAACTGCCCTGTTGGCAGTACCACGTGACTCTCCCGCTGCTCATCGCTCACACTACCTCTACACGGTCATGACACTTCCCCATTTCTAGACCGATTGAAAAAATAACCGCCACTAAAAGGCGATTCTCTCCCGAGGGGGGATTCACACGGGAAATACACCCAACGCAATGCGGACTCCAGCTAGAATGTTCTCCCGGCGTCTGACAGTGTCCATGGGCATCCCCCCATTTACACCTGCGTGCCTTTTCCACCTAGTCTCACGGTGCGCTGTTTCAACACTCTGATTCCCTCGTCACCCTCGTTGCCGCCTCTCTTTCTATCCGCCCCTTCCTGCTTTTCCCTGACATTACAAGCGGCTCTCCCCCCATCGCTTGTATTGCTGTGACAGAGTGCCCACAACTGATCTT